>NC_141617.1:38273036-38427099 GCF_047967505.1 Dipteris shenzhenensis
TGACAAAGTTTTCTTTTGCAAATCAGATTGCATTTGTTTTGAAAAATCCAAGATATGTGCCTAAGCTAACCAAGAGTCTCATTTCAGTGGGTCACCTGGATGATGCTAGTTTTCATACCATATTTGGTTTTGAGAGTTGAAAATTTCAGAAGGACTCTATGCTTTTGGCCAAGGGTACCAAGTGTGGAACTTTATATCATTTACATGTATCAGGGGTGTCTAATCATGTTGTTGCAACAACCGAGCAACCAAGTACTTCTTTGTGACATTGCCGGTTGGTCCATATGGGCCAAAATGGAATGAAACTCTTATGCCATTTGGGTTATGTACTGCATTTGAGTTTTTTTTCCTTTGAATTTTGTGAGCATTATCTCTATGGAAAGTAGACTAAATTAGCCCATAAAAGGAGAGGAAAGAAAGAGCTTGAAAAGCTTGATTTATTGCATTTAGATGTATGTTGTCCGATGCCTACACAACCATTAGGCGGGATTGAATACTATGTCATATTTATTGATGATGCAACTAGGAAAGTGTGGGATTATGCTATGGCTGGGAAGAGTGATGTGTTCCAAGTATTTCAAAAATAGCTAGCTTTGGTTGAAAATCAGTTAAGTAGAATGCTTAAATGCCTACGGACTAACAATGGTGGAGAGTATCTCTCTCATGACTTTCAACATTTTTGTGATATACGTGGAATCAAGAGTGAGCTCATGTCTTCTCGTAATCCAGAGAAAAATCCAGTTGCAAAAAAGATGAACTGCACCATTCAGGAAAGATTGCAATATATGCCTTCGAATGCAAGTCTTTCTGGTGGTTTTTGGACTGAAGCAATGAAGACTGCAGTGCATGTGATCAATAGATCACCTAGTAAGAGTTTGGATGGTGATATTCCTGAAGAGGCATGGAGTGTCAAGAAGCCCTCTTACTCTCATTTGTGTATATTTGGGTGCAAGGCATATGCACATGTATAGCTTCGGAAGAACCTAGATCCTAAGTCTATGAAATGCATCTTTCTGAGTTATGGTGAAAGTGGAGAGATGGACTATCGTCTCTGGGATCCAGAAGCAAAGAAGATCATACGAAGCCATGATGTAGTCTTCAATGAGAAGAAAATGCATAAGACACCCATGAGGCATGTGAAAATGAGGAGAATCACTTTCTAGGATGTGAATCCACTGGCATATGTTGATAGACAACAAGCTGTCCATGCATCGAATATGCAGGAAATTGTGCCACCAGGTACTCCCACATGTACACAATCAAGGATAGATGATGGATCATCTATTAGTGAAAATGATGAGCCAAATGTAACTGATATGCAAGCGATACAGCAAGCTGAAATGCCATTGAGAAGATCAGCTAGAGTATCTAGACCGCTTGATAGGTTTGTTCTCGGGACAAACTATGTGATGCTTATTGATTACGGGAAGCCTTCTTGCTACAGAGAGACTATGATGCGCGAGGATCAATGCAAGTGGGAGTATCCTATGCAATCAGAGATGAGTCCACTCATGAAGAATAAGACTTGGGACTTGATTTATTTGCCACATGGAAAGAAGGCATTGCCATGTAAATGGGTCTACAAGAGGAAGGTCACAGGTGATGATGTGCCTATGTACAAGGCCTATTTGGTTGCTAAAGGATTCAAGCAAGAGAAGGGTGTGGACTTTGATGAGATCTTCTCTGCGGTTGTGAAGATGACCACAATTAGATGTGTACTTGGACTTGTGGAAGCAAAGGATATGGAGCTTATACAAATGGATATCAAGACAACTTTCTTGCATGGGGATCTACATGAGAAAATTTACATGGTACAACCAGAAGGCTTTGAAGAAATACAAATAGCATTTGGTTTGCAAGCTGAAAAAGAGTCTCTATGGCCTTAAGCAAGCACCTAGAGAATGGTATCAGAAGTTTGATGCTTTCATTTGATCCCAGGGTTTTAGAAGAAGTGAGATTAATCACTGCCTCTACACTAAAAGAGCTAAGAATAATAGCATGATACTCCTGGCACTTTATGTGGATGATATGCTATTGGCTAGCAAGAACACTTATGAGCTAGATGCATTGAAGACAAAGCTGCATGAGGCCTTTGACATGAAGGATTTGAGACCTACAGGTCATATTCTTAGTATGCGCATCAAGCGTGACCGGAGTAGGAAACTCCTTTGGTTTTCACAAAAGAAGTACGTTACAAAAGTATTGCAACCTTTGAATATGGATGGGAGGAAGACAGTAAGTACTCCATTGCCTTCATATGTGAAACTGAGTCAGACAGATAGTCCCAAATCAGATGAGGAGAGGGCCATGATGACCAAGGTTCCTTATGCATCAACAGTTTGGAGTCTTATGTATGCTATGATAGCTTCTAGCCCGGACATTGCATTTGTAGTGGGAGTTGTTAGCCGGAATATGGCTAATCTAAGAAAGAGGCATTAGGAGGCACTTAAGTGCATCATGAGGTACATGAAGGGTACCAAGGAGATCTGCGCCAGCTTTGGCAGACGAGAGATGCGTGTACTTGGGTACATAGATTCAGACTATGCAGGGCATGTGGATAGCATGAGATCCACTTCTGGTTGTGTACACCTTTGTAGGTGGTGCAGCGTCGTGGATGTCTCGTGCACAAAAGTGCGTTACTTTCTCTACCACAGAGACCGAGTATGTTGCAACCACAAAGGATTGCAAGGAGGCTATATGGCTTGATCAGCTAGTGGGAGATTTGGGGATTCATACAGGTGTACCGACATTGCATAGTGATTCCAAGAGTGCTATTCAAGTAGCACAGAATCCGGTCTTTCATGTAAAGACCAAACACATTGAGGTCAAGTACCTTTTCATACTGATCAGTGGCTGTACCCTTGCTGATGTCACCGCCATGTAGCACCACGTCCAGGGCCTGTTGGCAGCCCGTACACACATGCTTTGCTGCGCCTCTTCCAGGCTGTTGTGCTGCCCACATGGCAGCCCATGTGCTGCCCATGTGGCAGCCCCTTCTCCACCATGAGTCTCCTGCCCACACGACAGCCAAGATGCTGTCCATGTGGCAGGCCATTCCACCTATGGTTCACCCCCCCCCGATGCACTCCTCATTTGGGGGCTCACAGATGGGGAGGTGACCATTCCAACAGAAACGCTTGATGAGCTCCTAAGAGAGTCAGTCCCCTCGAATCTATCATCAGTTTTCACACTCATACATCTAACATACCACCTCAATGCTTTTGGCGGTGGGCAATTCATGTTAGTCCTTCGGTTATAAGTGATCTCTTTTGGATTCAAGACAGTCGCACGTATCTTGCATTATAGCTATCCTTGTAAAGTCAGTTTGTTGACCATTTTTGGCATTGGTTCCTGTATACAACAGCCTTGTAAAGCCTCTTGGCTATTTTCGACACATTGTTGTTACTATCCTATTATAAGTTTGATCTTTGGTAGCCAATTGTTCCATAATGGGTGAGAACTCCTCTCATATCCACACATGTGGGAATATGCTTTAAAAAGTAGTTTGTTTGGAGAGGGAGAATTACACATTGAACATAAACTGCTCCATTACATATTGAACATAAGCCCCAAGGAGCAAATCAAACATACACATGCTCAAGTTTATGAATGCCCATAAATTAGCATTCTTTGCACATTTCAACAGCCCAACAATGAAGCATCATAACGTTCTCATGGGTAGACACTCTCGATGGAAGATGGGTAAGCCTCTATCATAAAGCCTCAGATAGTCTCCAACAAGGAGCCATTCACATTTTGACCATATTCCTATCATGAGGATGAATTCCGTGAGTAGTAAGAGCAATTTCTTCATCCTTTTGTTTCCAAAGGCAGACTTGACATTCTTCTTGGGCTTGCCGTCGCTAGGCTTGCCCTCCCGCTTCCTCCTGCAAAAGCAAAGGCGAGAGATCAGCGACTACACAAAGACACACGGGCAGCAAGCTCTAGGACAGGCAGTATTCCGGAGACATCACTTCATCCTAGACCGCATCTTTACCTTGCGGGCTATTATTAAGGAGGTAAAACCGAGATCCCAATAAGTCTACACTTGCTTTGTAGACTTCCGGAAGCCCTTTAGCACTGTCCCATGATCTCATATGATTAAGAGACTTCAGGAGCTGCAGATACGAGAGGTCATGATTTGAGGGGTGATGAGCCTATACAATTCCATCAGAGGGAGAGTCCGTTCCCCAGGAGGCCTATCAGATTGGGTTGACAGTACGATCGGAGTGAAGCAGAGATACCCCCCTTCACTGACTCTCTTTGGGTTTTTACATTGACGAGATCACATCCTTTATTGATTGTCTAGGAAGCCAGGGATCACTGCTAGTTGATTTGATGATACTAATACTACTATATGCGGATGACATAATCCTCATATCATCTTCAACAAAGGGATTACAGAGACATTGGAGGCCTTAGAGGTGCTTTGCAGAGAGAAAGACTTGACAGTCAACCTTGGGAAGACCAAGTTTATGATCTTCAACACCTCACACATAGCACTCCACCGACATAGCTTCACTTACCGAGGTGAGCCACTGGAGATGGTGCAATCTTACACATACTTAGGGACAGCCTTAGGGCCAATTTTCACGATGACCCATGCAGCTAGGGCATGACTCACACGAGGACAACGAGCTTTAGCCCAGCTAGAGAGGCAATGCTTTGAAGCGCACTTTCAGGATCCACCAACAAAGGGCTAGCTTTTTGACACCCTAGTGAGGCCGACTGCCATGTATGCAACACCTTTTTGGAGGAGTGATCTTTCGTCGGATACAGTAAGGAGATTTGAGCGGCTACCGGTGATTATAGGCTCTAGGACGATTTGGAGTAAGCCCTCACGGGGTTGGTACAGTATAATATGCACGCATATCGACATGGTTTGCCAAACATGGTATTCAGATGGACTGGCTTCCCTCCTTTTAGTACAACATGGATGCACTGCCCAAGTTGATCCCATGAGATGAGATTAACCGTATCATAAAGTTGGATCTCCTCCAACACCATACGTATAGAACTTGGAATGCAGACCAGGAGTTCCCCACCAAGGTCCAGCTCTATCACGACCAACTCATCGGATCCCATTACCTCGAGGACAAAGGAGTCTCACATGCACTAAGGATTGCCATAGGACAAATGCAGGTTGTGTTCCAACAGTTGAGGATAGAGCTGCAGAGATACCCAGAGAGCAGCAGACCTACAGGTTATTCATGCTAAGGGACGTCGAGACAGAGGAGCATTTCTTATGTGTCTGCCCAGCCTACTATGAGATCCGGTTACGATACCACTACCTCTTTCAGGAGGAGCACGGCTTTGGCCCACTCAAGGTTGATCCACTTCCACCACTAGGTCATTGGGCTCTATCTAATTGAGATGCGACGACACAGAGAGACACCGTTGCGACAGATCACAGAGCAGAGGAGGTGACCATGCTGCAGGATGCTGTGGTAGACAATATGTCACAGACTTCTATGCATTGGATTCAGCTCCAAGACATGGTGGGGTGGAGAAGGAGCTAGCTGACATGAGGGCATTGTGGATCAGCAGGGAAAGACAACGCAACGTTGCCGAGTGAGGGATGCAGAGACCACACACGACACAGAGAGTGACAAGCATGCACGATCGAGGTCTGTCTATCTCAGCTCTCCTCAGAGGAGATTGCCAGAGACAAGGCATCACTCTTGACATAGCCCATCGGATACAGAGGTCAAGGAGACCACGTCCTCCACCACAGCAAGAGAAATCTTGACAAACACAGATCCGAGATATCTTGCAGTCCACCGGAGAGCCACCACGGTGCCGGGTTTCATCTTCTGAGTCTCAGTGTTCACTTTTCAGTTTTGTTTGAGTTTGAGTTTTGTTATGAGCTCTGAGCTCTTTAGCTTAGCATAGCACTCAGCAAGGGCCCTATTGCGCACTATGCTTCAGCCCACTGAGGCTTGTATGAGTTCCTTTCTCTTGGTGTATTTTTGTCCCATAGGCCTACAACGTCTCCCGAGGACATTAATCTCTCTCTCTCTCTCTCTCTCTCTCTCTCTCTCTCTCTGTCTTTTACACCATCTCCCTCCTCCTCCCTTCTGCTCTTCTATCCCCTTTCTCTTATCTTCACTTACTCCCTTTTCTACACGACTCCTTAAACTGGCTGATCAGCCCTCTACAGACCCGACAGATCCGTCAGACTGCAGACCAGTCTGTGAGTCATACAATCTGCATGGACCAGCTGCTGCGTGGCCGGCCCGTAATGGCTGACTAGGGTACCCTTGGGGACCTGTATAAGCCACCCCCCTGCTGGCGCTTTTATGCTACGCTCTGCCCCAGCTCCAGTGCCCATCCAATGGGCCATATAGTCCAGCCCATGGACTCTCCATCTAGGCCCATAAGCAGCCTGGTGGATGGCTCCATGGCAGTCCCTTGTGGACTTTCTTGCCCTATGTGAGGGGTCTAATCAAGGTCAAGAAGGAAAAAAATGACTAGAGGATAAGGTCAATAGTTTTGACCAGCAAATGATTGCCCAAATGGTTGGATTGGGACGTAGAGTACACTGAGATTGTCAAATGGCTTATGAAAAGAGGGCCAGTAGTAAGGTGAGGGCATTGAAGGGCTCACTAGGTAACATAAACTATTCACTCTTGAAACCAAGGCTTCAGATGGACTGGTGTCAATGTGGAAGATTAGTAAAAGGAGCGCTGTTAGTATGGAAGACTTTGAGGTGAATTGTAAGGAAGGGCCAAAGGGGATGCTAGTTTGGCAGAAAGTATATGGTGGGAGAGGGCTGTTAATTGGGAGCATGGAGCATTGGCTGATATCAATCTTAAAAGAATGGCAAGTATTCTCAGGAAAGGGCTCAGCCCATGGTATCAGATATAATCTTAAAAGACCGGGGAAGTATTCTCAGGAAAGGGCTCAGCCAGTGGTATCAGATATAGGATGCTAGGACAAGTAGATGGAAGTACTTTTATTCTGTTCAGCAAGAATTTGGCCTTAAAGCTTTTGATAGAGATATATATGAGAAAGTCATGGAAGCAGCTGGGGATGCATGGCCCAAAAATGTTTTTTGTTTTAGAAGGTGGCATGCTAAGATTGTTGATTAGGAAAATCCCCACATTGAATAAGGTAACAACCACAGCTGCCTAGAGGCTACTGACAAAGGAGAGAGACAGTGTCAAGGTTGAATGCTGTATGGAAGCTTCATGGTGAAGGTATGCAGAGATGTAGATCATTATGGAAGGATTCTGTCTTTCTAGCTGTTAGGTTTTTGCAATGCAGATTAATGCATGCTTGGTTGCCTCAAAGAGCTTGAATAGCTAAGGCCATTGAAGTGGACACGAGGGGTCCATTATGCCCTGTTGCAAGCTATGCATTTATTTTTGGAATGGTAAGGTTATAAGGGCCTTTGAAGTATGGGTGGCAGAAGCTAGTATAACAGACCAGTTGATTTTTAGGGTAAGAGTAGGAACGCTCTTTTGGGCCTATCTTCTATAGTTAAGGAGATTTGGCCAACCTAAGGGGGCATATTATTAACAGTAGGTATGGCACCATATTATTAACCGTAGACATAGCCCTTAAACAGAATGAGTTTGTTAAAGAAAACTAGGGAGCATCGTCCAGGTGGTAGATACGATTTTGTAAGAGTTGTTGCCTGTTGAGTTGAGGAGTTTGCCCTTTTGTAGTTGTTTAACATTCTGGACGATGAAATAGAACACACAAACCATTTTTTATTTCTTTGTTTTTAAGCCATCGGTTGATTAAGAACAGATTTTAAATCTTATTGAATATGAGTGAGTGAAATACGTGGGTGAGGAGTCATTAAGCGAGTTATCCCAACCAAGCTGGGAAGCATTTACTCTATTCCACAACATCTAAACATCCCAAAATTACTGAGCTTCTTGGTGCTCTTTAGGTTCATCTCAGCCAATGGGAGCTCCCGACAAGTAAACACCCCTCCTGCATGCCCTTCTGCCCCTCTTTTCCCCCTCCCAACCCTGTCAACCCCCTCTTTTCAAACTGTCTATCAATGACACTTCTTGTCTCAGAACTCACTATTATGGCACTCCATATTATAGGAAGCCTTTTAGCAAATGAGTCCTTCAAAACTAGCATCAGCCCTCCAAAGAAATTGTTCCATGGGATCACTTTCCAGTGACAGTTGTCAAACAACCCAAAGCTAGAAACGCATACAATAGAAAATTGTGATCTCATTTATTGGTTAATAATTATTTCATAGCACTATTTTGATCATGCACCCTAATCACAAATTAGGTCTTCCTCAAGCAAAGCTTGCCACTAAGAGAATGTAACGTACGAAGCAGCTCGTAAACATAGCCTATTTATATATGTTGTTACAAACCAGATTAGATCTTTATTTTCCACATAAGATGTTATACTTACTAGGCAAGGTAATTCTAGACTTTACTGATACATTATTGGAAGGAAAAAACATATTGTTCCGATAATGTGAATGGAAATGCTCTGACACTGACATGTGTGAGTAGAGCGAAAGAAAGACACCCTTTGGTCAGCGGTATTCAAGAGCAACTTTTGCTCCTCCAGGGGAACTGTTCAGATGCACTCATCAAATGTTCTCTGCCGCTGCAAATATTTCGGTGTGTTCTTGCAGTAGTAGCTCCGTGGTTCGGATCTGTTCCTGGGCTTTAAAGAGTTGATCTCTCAAGTTGGCAATCACGAAGTCCTTCTTCTCCATCGCCTGCCGGAGGCGACCATCCAGCTGCTCCAGCTCTTCAACCTGCTGATCCATATGAAGCGGAGGATTGTTGGAAAGATGACGTATGGATTGCCACAACAAATCCATTCAAATAGGCAAAAAGATGCTTATTGATATTTAAAAAAGAGGGCTGCTGACCTTCCGGATCCGAATATCTTGGATTTCAACTCTTGTTTTGTTAAGCTCAAGGCGGGTAAGCTGCAAGCGTTGTTCGTTTTGCTTTGCTCGAATCTCATACCGATCTTCTTGCAATTTAAAATTGCGCCTTTCTTGCTCTAGCTAGAATCAAGACGACGAGTTAGCTGGTACATAAGTAGGCAATTTCGTGTGTCATCATTATATGCAGTGAAACTTACTTATTGTTTGATCTGCGGCAGCTCAGGCGGTTTGGGCATTTGGCCACCTGAGACGCCCAAACCACCTGAGTTGTCTGCGTGCTAGTAGGGAAGATCTCTCCTGCCTTGTAGGCAAAAGGGTGGTTATGTCCCTCGTCGATGGCCGTGTCCTCGGGTAAGTGTGTGAGTGGGAAAATAACAATTAAAATTTAATCCACCTTTTCCTCGCTTTGCTAAATCTAAAGGCATTATGACATTGTAGGCTACAGATGGGGTTTGGATTGAATGTGCCACCTCAATTCCATAGACAGGGAAATGGGAAATTTAATGTCATGGTGGCATGTAATCCCCACTTTTTTTTTTTGACAGGAATCCCCATCGAACCAAAAATCGAAATTCAATGAGACGGGGCACTATGAGGAATGGAAATTGGATTATTTGTGGTGATCAAATCAAGACAAAAAGTTGATCGAACACATCCTAACTCTTGATGGGACATCTCTAGATGCCCTCAGGCCGACGAAGATAGCTTGAGAACTTTGTAGAGTCCGCACTATAAAGCTTATGCACCCAGTGATGACTAATCCCCAATCTGATGAACTTTAGGATACCTACGCAAAAAAGGCAAAGATTGGAGATTGTAAGGATGAGGTCACACTCACCTGTCTTGCTCATGACCTCAAAAACATTAATACCACTAGTAACCTGACCCGTCTATGATCGGGCTAGAGACCCGCTCCGCTGGGTCTCAAGATGGAATTTAATTTAAAAAATTAAAATTTCAAGTTTGAAGACCCCCTCATTAGGGGTGAAATTTTTATTATAGATATATATATAGATAGATATGTTAAAATAAACATAAATATAAATCTATATTTCTGCCCTCTCTCTATCTCTAGTCCAAAATCTCTCTCTCTCTCACTCGCTCGCTCCCCCCCCCCCTCTCTCTCTCTCTCTCTCTCTCTCTCTCTCTCTCTCTCTCTCGCTTTGTCTCTCTGTCACTTCTCTCTCTCTCGCTTTGTCTCTCTCTCTCACTCTCTCTCTCTCTCATATCCCCCCCGCTCGCTCTCGCTCTCTCTCTCTCTATCTCTCTCTCTCGCTCTCCCCCTCTTTCATCTCTCTCTCTCTCTCTCTCTCTCTCTCTCTCGCTTTGTCTCTCTGTCACTTCTCTCTCTCTCTCTCTCTCTCTCTCTCTCTCTCTCTCTCTCTTCTCCGGCTCTTCTCTCTCTCTGTCTCTCTCTCTCTCTCTCTCTCTCTCTCTCGCTCACTTTGTCTCTCTATCACTTCTCTCTCTCTCTCTCTCTCTCTCTCTCTCTCTCTCTCATCTCCTCCCCCCCACTCTCTCTCTCTCTCTCTCTCTCTCTCTCTCTCTCGCTCACTTTGTCTCTCTATCACTTCTCTCTCTCTCTCTCTCTCTCTCTCTCTCTCTCTCGCCTCTCCACTCCCTGGCTCGCTCCTCTCTCTCTCTCTCTCTCTCTCTCTCTGGCTCTTATCTCCGGCTTTTATCTCCGGCTATCTCTCTCATTCTCGCTCCTCTCTCTCTCTCTCTCTCTCTCTCTCTCTCTCTCTCTGTCTCTCTCTCTCTCTCATTCTCGCTCCTCTCTCTCTCTCTCTCTCTCTCTCTCTCCCCCTCTCATTCTCGCTCCTCTCGCTTGCTCGCCCCCCGCTCTCTCTCTCTCCCTCCCCCTCTCATTCTTGCTCCTCTCTCGCTTGCTCGCCCCCCCCCTCTCTCTCTCTCTTTCTCTCTTTGTATATATATTTTTTTTCTCTCTATATTATAAAATTTTATTTATTATATATTTTTATATGTATCCAATAATTAAAAAATATATGTATTTATATATTGTGTGTAACAAATTCCAAATTTATATATATATATATATATATATTTTGTCTTTATATTATATTTTTCTAATTAGTATATATTTAAACTTCAATAATAGATTCCTCACAAGCTCTCAGAGATTAACAGACAAACACACAATCTATGATCTCAAAAATCTCACGACGGAATTCTAAAAACTCTCAGACCCTCAAATCACCCGCTCTGATACTACTGATGGTGCAAATAGCAAATAACTCTGTTAAACTGACAATTGAATCACGTAGATGATCGAAATGAAAGATAACACTATCAATTAGAAAGAAAGGCCTCAACCCTATGGGGTTTGTTGGCTTACAATCAAGTATCAGACTCAATCTAAGGACCCTAGAAGCTGCGCTATCATCGAAACTATGACCATCTACAACCTGACGGCACTAAGGCTCATGATTGCGAAAAAGAGACAGAGCATGTCGTTCTCTAAACATGTCACCGGGGCCCGCGCGCAATCCTACACTATGCCATAGAGACATGTGGCAAGCCTCTCTGCCGCCTCCTTGATGACATGTGGCAGTGAGCCCCCTGACGGCGCTCATCACGCGTTGCAGCTTCGGCCCTTGCTGACGGTGCCATGTGGGCCATTCGCCACTTCCAACAGTCTGCGTTGCAGCGCGCAGTCTGTGGCCACGCGGTCTGCCCTGCCCCGCCACGTCCTCTCTTTCTGTCAGACTGTTCTCTCTCTCTCTCTCCCGTACGGTTCACCGCTGCAGTCTCTTCGACACGTGGCGCCACCGCACTCTATTAAATTCATCGCATTTAATAAGAGGCTCCCCACTCTTCTTCCCACCTTGTTGCAGCGTCTCGTGGCAGCCATTGCGATCGCTCAGTCTCTGCTCTGCGTTGCACCAGTGCCCCCTTCCGACTCTCTGACTCTCGCCATGTGGCACCCTTTCCCTCTCCTCAGCAAACCTCTCGCTGTATCCTCAAGCCTCGAGCCTCCCCGAAGAACCTAGGCGATCTTTTCCTCCAGCTGTGCAGACGGTGCAGATCCCTCTAGACCTCTCCACACCCTCCGAACCTCTACAATGCGTCCACCGGACCCGCGAGCCTCCCTTCTCTCACATACGGGATTAGCTGCCGTAAGAAATATAAGAGATAAGAGAAGAAGCAGAAGGCAGCTAGTTAAGGGGAGAGTGCTGATAACCGAAAGCTCTTCAAGGCTAGAGTGGACAAGAACCTCCGTATGGAGTACAATCGCCTTCGTGCCTATGAGTTTTTTCTTCTTTTTATGCGAAAGCTACTTATAGAAGACGAATTCCCTTACTGGTTTTTTAATGCTTTCCAAGGAAAATGGAGGTTACAAAACTACCGTTCATGGAGTGATGATTTTTCCAGGCGACTGTCGGCTCTGAGTCTGGTTGCTCTCTTGTTTTGCTGTTTCAAAGGTAATCTTGGGTATTCTATTCCGTGGAGCGCAGCGTTTTCTATTGAGGACATCCTTCTGCACGAATGCCCGGTATGGGTTCATTTTTTGGGCATCAACGAGCTATTTGTCGGGCAAATCAAAACGGTTGCTTTTGCTCTTCGTCGTGAGCCATATGTACCACCTTCTCAGCCGAAGTGTATTTCGTGGGATTGTGGTCGAATGGGTGGAAACTTGACAGTGCTGTCAAAGTTGGTCCTTTCCTAGACGCATCACCTCGCAAGGAACTTCCCGATCAAGAAAGCAACCCTGTAAGGGAGGAATTCAAGATCACGACAAGGCTGATGAGACTGCGGAAGCAGTGAAGCATCCAAGGAGAAGGGAGAGTTCCAAGGAAAATTACACAAAACTCAAGCATTCTAAAGAATGCAAGTTCCAAGGAAGTAGCAAAGAAGTCAAGAGAATTCCGGCCGGGAAAGAAAAACCTGCCGGATTCCCGGACGCTTGTGGCGTGGCGTTAGAAGTACCATATGGTCGCCAATGTCACGCTTAGGGAGTCGGGACGTTTTTCACCTGCCCGATCGCAACTCGGTGGACCCGGTCCCTACCAATTAACATGCGCGCAGCTTGGTGATTATCTCCACACTCATCCGGCCGGCCACGCGGTTCAAAGTTGACAAAAATTCTGAGTCACGCTTGAAGTCTTTCGGGCAACCTCCAACCAATGCCCAAGTGAGCAGTCGGGGCGATTTTAGCCAATCTGAGTTGTGCAAGACCCTTGAAAGCATGGCTTAGTAGCTTACCGGTTGAGATAGCCGATTTCGGTGAAGAAGGATTGCAACATTTATTATATAAAGGAAAGGATGTCCGCCCTCTTGTGAATAGACGTGTAGAGTAATGGGGTTTCCATCTCTGAAAACCTAGTGGACACTCATTTTTAATGTTTCACCCGTCCGCGGACTAGTGTGAAACCCCTTTAAGTATCTTGCCTAGTGATTGGTGCGAGTCAATCAAAGATAGAAGGCAAGTATGAATGCATGCGAAGGTCGGTGAGACTCTGAAACCAGTCGCCATCCTTCAAAAGGTGGTGTGAAGGGCCATTATTTTGGTTGGCCCAATAGGAGGGGCGAGCCGAACACTGTCACAAAAGATTTTCCATCCTCCAACTGCTCATGATTGGCCTATTCCAAGGTCAATTAATGTAAATTAGCAGCCTTATGACTGGTGTGAACCACCAAACTTGGCAGTCATGCTCCAATTCTATTTCCTCCTCCATGGGCGAGAGGATGGTGTGAACTGAGCCTTGAATGCCTAGTGACACCACTGTTGAGTCGAGGCCTAGTATGGGTATGGCAACTCTTAGCCGCTCTCTAGTTGATCACAAAGTAGGAGTCGACACTTGAGGTGGCGCCAAATACATAAGGTAGGGGGGAAGAGCTCTCCATGAGATATCTAGTGGGTGTAAGTGCCTCACACAGAAAAAGCAAGCTCTCAAAACAAAAAAAGTATAACTCGCTCAAAGCTATCAAAGGAGCAGCTAGGAAAATGTGGGGGTTTACTAATTTGTGTGTCCCCCTTATGGATTTTATGTATGATGAGAATCTTCCACTTGATGACCATTAAATTGATGAGCCACCCCAATCTCCAAATTAAGCTAGAATGTTTGTGGAATTTGTTCACATTGGAAAAAGCACATAGTATTAAGGGCCTTCAATGAATTTTGGCTTGATATATTTACTCTGCACGTTCTTAAGACGAGAGATTATACTCTAGATAGTTTTTTGGTGCCAAGCAAGCTCATTCCCAATTGTCCTATGCATGATGGGAAATCATGATGCAAAAATTGCATTGAAAGTAGAAACTCAAAGCTAACTACTTCATTTGCTTTAGAAAAGTTGATTATGTGGTTTTTTATTAGGTTCAATTATGCAAATATATTTTGCATGGATACTAAAGCATGTCCTTTGAAAAAATGAAAGAGTAAAGCCTCATCATATAAAGGGCTTGTAGCAAGGCAATACGTAGGATCAAAAGAAATAAGTTCACTTATGAAGCAATCAAATTATCATATTACCATACATATCCCATCGTATTATATTAATATTAGTCGTGTCTCCCATAAAAACCTCTCACTTCAAGTGCAATTTAAAAATTTTAAAATTTAGATCTTCATGTAAAATCCAAAATTACATTATATAATCATAATTAATACTTAAAAAGATTCTAGAGAGAACATCCAATGCAAAAGGAATAGGTTGGTACTTGATTTTGTAGGCACTTTATTTCCATTTGTAGGGGAGACATCTGTGACTTCAAGTTTGAAATTTCATTCTCTGCACAAACCTTCGCCTACACATGAAGCACACAAAAGATTAAACTTGGATGCTCACTTCAACTGTGGGCTAAGATTCATCATGCTCTTGAACTCATGTTTTTCCAAAAAAAGGTCTATGAGATGATGAGTTTGAATTTTTACCAAAACTTTGTGATGTTTACTTTCAACATTGGTATGGATGAACTCAAGATATACACATTCAATAAATGAAAAAAAAAATATGTTTACATAATAGCCCTGAAGCCACACAATAGCCAAGATGGAAACCAAGACCATCTCTTCTCCTCTTGTATAGTAACAAATCAAAAAATTTAAAAGAAATCAAAATTAACTAGTTGAAGAAGATAGAGGCAGTAGCAAGACAACATAACCATGACAAGGAAAACCAAGGTTCAAGCTATGATATGATGCCAAATGTAAGAAGAGATGACTAGAAAGGGTGCACACAAGATACTTACACATATAAGGCCATGGATAAGATGGAGAGGAGGTGACTTGGGGTACCTTGAGTCACCTTGCTCACTTGTATCCTATGTACCATCTATCCCATAATCTTTGTTTTCAAAGTAGAGGTCTCACATTGCAACTATACACTCTAATTTATTATATATACACTATATACTCTAATTTATTTTATATAGTACACTATACACTCTAATTTATTATATATATGAAATGATATTTATAAATGAACTCATTACAGGTTAGAAATTTCATAGCCTTGATTTTTGTTCTTACATTCATGGAACTCCTTTGGTATTATCATCAGCAACAACCAATGTAGTTAAATTTTATTGATGATACTACAATAGTTGGAACTCTAGCTTTTCAATGAAATGGATTTGAATCCAATACTAATAGATATTCACTTGTCGATCTTCTATCATCAATAAGTCTTTCTCACACTTTTGTATCCAAACAAATATAATATACTGCTCTCTCAACTCATAAGCTCATGCTTACTTGAAGTACATAAGGACTCCCTTTGCCACACGTAAATGAATTTTCTTGGGTTTTCAATATATCCATTGAGAATACTAATTGCACATTATGTGTTTGGCCTTGAGATTGTTAAATAGTTCAATCTACCCACTAAGTATTTCTATGGGTGAGGATCTATTTCATTTTTATTTTCATGTGCTAACAACCTTTGGTCACACTCCACTCGTGTTGGTGATGGCTTAAGTTTATCTACCAAGAACCTTAGATCACACTCCACCCAAGTTAGGAGTCGCAAAAAATTATGCATGTATAACTAATTTAACACACATTTTAGTGAATTCATCAAGTGCAAGCATAATTCCCTTTTCATTTCTCCATATATTAATTCCAAGAAATTGATGAAGTTTCCTTGTGTTTTTGATATGGACATTGCAACAATAAGTTACCGTTTAAAATTGTAATGATCAAATCATCCACAAAAATAGTTACTATGTGTAGATCCACTTGCATCCAATCAATTTCTTTTGTTTTGGTAAGTCTTCTAGTGTACATGTTGGGCCTTTTCTTTGTGCATCTTCACACATGGATTCTACCATTCTTCATCTTATAGTCTAACAAATCTCCATTACTTTACCACATAAAATTGGATGTGTGAAGATGTCCTGAAGGAGGTATGTAATTGCTATTAGTTTATGAAGGTGTGGGCTAGCTTAAGCTACCACCCAATGCATCACTATATTGAAATCAATATTGTATCATAAGGCAAGTAAGCTATACCAAGCTAGGAATACATTTGATATATTAACTTCCAGTTTGATCTAAATTATCATTGAATTTCCTCCATGGTAGTAAGTTTACTGAGGGTGTTTATTTTTTGCGAGCTTTGATTGTGAGCTTTTTCATTTTTTGGGAGCTTTTCTTGGGCTGAGCTCAAGGGACTTGACTTTTTGGGTCATTTTATCTTGAAGACATTTCATGTCTCTTTAATCACAAGGGTGGATGACAATATATGAAATCCTCAAACCATGTCACCAGAAAATCATGAAGAAACTATTTGGGTCTCTTAAGGCCGATGAACGCCTTTATGCCAACAAGGTGTCCTAGCCCCACCTAGCTCTTTGGGCTCTCTAAACCATTTCACAAGACAATTATAAAGATACTCTTTGAGGCCTCTATGGATAAGAAGCTAACCTTTATGCCAATAAGGCCTCCTAGTTCAAGTTAAAACCTTCCGAGTGTAAATGTTCCATAGAAAAGTTAAACCAAAACTTTTTAATTATATAGAATTTTGACACTCTAACACAAGCAATGGCTTTGTTCATATCACACCTATCATTTTGACTACAAACATAACCATGTTTGGAATCACATTGACCAAATTATGGCCAAAATAAGACTAGATGTCCAAGCCCCCCAAGCACATAAGGGGCTGCGCTAGCTGGCTAGGCTTGGACAAAAAGTTGTATTTTGGCCATAACTTGGTCAATATGACTCCAAACATAGTCATGTTTGTAGTCAAAACGATCGGTGTGATATGAGCAAAGCCATTTCTCATGTAATAGTGTCAAAATTTTACATATTGAAAAAGTTTTTGTTGAAAATTCTTTGTTTCATAAGAGCTTGAACTTATCATGCCACACATGGACATAATGTTTTGCCAACCATCATTATATATCAATACTTTGAACATATATACTTAGTAGTTATTAATAATCAATATTTTAACAAGAGAATAATCAATGATACTAAAAGGGCATCATTATTAGCTTCAGGTGAAGGGGAAGATTGTCCTCAACAAAGACCAAAAAAAAGGAACCCCCAAGCTATGCCAACACAATCCCTAGATGAGCTCTGGGGGCTCCATCACACAAGTTTATTCTTGCTCATGGTGACATGAAGGTGACCCATAATTGGTGTGCATAATGGTTATAAGGTGATCGATGATTTATTGGTTGTATTATTAAACATTTTACTCATGTGCATTGATTATTCTTACTATCATATTAATTAGTCGTTCCTTGATCATATCGATAGCAAAAATTCAGTGAGCTGCAGGAAGTTGTTTCAGAGGGAATTCGGTAGAAGGAGCATGGTGGGTCCCCCAATTTCATTTCTTTTTTGTTCACTATACAAAATTCTTACTTTGAGGCTCAAATAAGGATAGGAAGAAAACCCTTAAGCTCACGAATGTGTATATTTTAGTGTTCCTTTTCAAGTTTTTTCCATTCATAACTCAAAAAAAGCTCGCAAAATTTTTGAAAAAGCTCACAAATTACTGATACCCTTCTTAAATACCTTCCTAGCCCATTTTGTTCTCGCCAAAGAAAAAGGAGAGCCTTGATTATCCTTAGCTCTAACCCACTAGATAACATAGTCAAAATTTGCATCCTTCTGAGTTCCAACCTCCCTTTGACTCTAAATGTGCATGCAATCATTGTGAGCCATTATTGAGCAATTAAGTAGATCTAACTATGGACTTTTAGAAATATAGTGAAAAAAGATGACATCCAAATGTTGGCCAAGGTATTATTGCTGGGAATTATGATTATATAGAAAGAATTTAAACATAAGGCACAAGGGGTGGTGTTCAAATGGCATAAGTGTAAAGAATAAGGGAGAGAGATAGGAGACTCAAGTTCAGCTTTCTTCACAACACACAAAAGAGAGAGGACACAAGGTTGGAGGGTGAAGCCTTTCTTCACTTTTGCACACAACAACAATACAATAGAAGAGGGAAATACCCTATATGTCAAACCCTAGAATACGTGGTTCATATGTGAACCCAAACCAAAAACATACGTGGTAGTCTAACTACACCACGAGTACAACTAACATAGGCGGTGACATAAATGATAGTCATCCAGGAGATATATCGGGGGTAGAGCTTGATATCTCAACACTCCCCCTCAAGCTCAAATCCATCTCACGTACACCAAGCAAGCTCCTAAATCTGCGAAGCTTCTCGGTACCCAATGCCTTCGTAAAAATATCAGCCACCTGCTCCTCAGTGCTGACATAGACAAGATCAATCTCACCAGCTAGAACCTTCTCTCTCACAAAGTGATAATGCACCTCAATGTGCTTTGTTCTAGCATGATAAACTGGGTTATTAGCAAGCATGATGCTGCTTATGTTGTCACAATGAATGACAAGTGCTGCATGAATTGACTGTCCCATATCTGCAAGTAGCTTCCGTAACCAAGCTACCTCACATGCAGCCATTGCTGCACCCCTGTACTCAGCCTCTGTGCTCGACAAGGCAACTGTTGGCTGCTTCTTGCTGCTCCAACTGATGGCACCACTCCCAAGGGAAAACATAAAACCACTAGTAGATCTCCTGTCTGAGACACTACCAGCCCAATCAGCATCTGTGTATCCATGTACTTGTAATGCACACCCAGCTTCATAAAACAGTCCATAATGCAATGTGGACTTCACATACCGCAGTATGCGCCTAGCCGCATCCAAATGTGGCTTCCTCGGTGCCTGCATAAACTGACTCACCAGCCCCACAGCATAGCTCAAATCTGGTCTGGTTATAGTCATGTAAATCAAGCTACCTACTATGCGCCTGTACATAGTAATATCTTCAAGAAGCTCACCTGTCTCTGCATTGAGCTTCACATTCTGCTCCAATGGAACAGAAATAGGCTTACAGCCTGTCATCCCATATTTGGACAGCATGTCCAAACCGTATTGCCTTTGCAACAGCCATATCCCACTCGGGGATCTAATAACCTCAATGCCCAAGAAGTAACATAGCTCTCCCAAATCCTTCATCTCAAATTTCTGCTTCAACAGCAGCTTCACTTCATTAATGTCTGCATCACTATCACCTGTAATAATCAAGTCATCAACATAGATGACTATAAGCACAATCCCTCTGTTTGTCCTTTTCACATAAAGTGAAAAATCTGAATTGGAAATCTGAAATCCAATAGTGACAAGATATTGCCCTATCTTGTCTGACCATGCCCTCGGCGCCTGTTTTAAGCCATATAAGGCTTTGCGCAACCTGCATACAAAATCGGGGTGTGAATTATCCTCATAACCTTCTGGCTGCATCATATAAACCTCTTCCTGCAAATCACCATGCAAGAAGGCATTTTTCACATCCATCTGATGCAAAGACCATCCCTTTGCAGCAGCCATAGCAATTACTGCTCTCACGGTTGCCATCCTTGCAACTGGGCTGAAAGTTTCCTCATAGTCAATTCCATATGTCTGCGCAAAACCTTTGGCAACCAATCTTGCCTTGTACCTGCTAACAGACCCATCAGCATTGTGCTTTACTTTGTAAACCCACTTGCAGCCAATAGCCTTCTTATCATGAGGCAAAGGCATCAAATCCCAAGTGTGGTTTGCATCCAAGGCAGCCATCTCTTCACTCATAGCTGCTTCCCAATTTTTATGCCCTGCTGCATCCTCAAAACATGTGGGCTCTGGCTCCTCTAGAACCTTGACCATATAAGCATAGTGATGTGCTGTATACCCATCATATCTCAGCCTGTCAACTGGATACTTAATACGAGTGGACCTCCGTACAACTGGATCAGTTGCAGGAGTCTTTAAATCATGCCTGCTTTTCCTTGCACCAGGTGTAACAACAGAAGGAATCCCAAGTTCCTCATCAAGGCTCATTTCAGAGCCGCTTGACTCTCCATCAACATGAGAGCTACCAGCAGACACATCAAACACTGGAGCATGGTCTACTTTTTCTTTTCCTTTATGTGATACCTGCACAACACTATCAGGGCTGCCATGTGACGATTCACTAGATCTCAATCTCCCTGTCCATGCATTAGATCCACTAGTAGAGGACTCTCTGGGTCCACTCAAGGCTTGAGATTGCTGCTCTGCATTTATTGCAGCATTCCCATTTCCTGCATCTGCATCTCCTACCATAACAGTTGGTGCATACCAGCTGCTCATTTCATCAAAAACAACATCTCTGCTCACTTGCATTTTGCGGGTGGAAGGGTTATAACAGCGATACCCTTTCTGGTGCTGAGCATATCCAATAAAGATGCATTTTTCTGCCTTTGGATCCAGCTTTGTTCTCTTCTCATCAGGAACATGAACATAAGCTATGCAACCAAATACCTTCAAGTGAGAAATATCTGGTTTTTGGCCTGTATACATTTCTTCAGGCGTCATGCCATGGACAGCTGCAGTGGGGGTTCTGTTCATAATATAAACAGCAGTTGCTACTGCTTCAGCCCAAAAATAATCAGGCATGTTTTTCTCATTTAGGATCGCCCGTCCTACTTCTGCAATATGCCTGTTCTTCCTTTCTGCAACCCCATTCTGCTGAGGGGTAGACCTGCATGAGTACTTCCTTTGAATTCCCTGTTCTTTCAGATATTCACAAAATTCTTCTGAAAGGTACTCTCCCCCTCCATCAGATCTTAGCACTTTAATATGCACACCTTTCTCTTTTTCAACCATGGCCTTAAAAGCCTTGAAATGGCTGAACACTTCACTTTTGTGCTTCATAAAATAAATCCACACCTTCCTAGTGTAGTCATCAATAAACGTCACATAATAATGGCATCCACCAATAGAAGCAGTTTTGGTTGTCCAAACATCTGAATCGATCACTTCCAAAGGTCTTCTGCTCACCTTAGCATTTTTGGGAAATGCATGTCTGGCCTGCTTACCCATTTGGCATGCTTCACATACCTTTTGCATTCCCTCAACTCTGAATTTAGGCAAACCTGCAACAATGTTTTTCGTTTGCATAGATTTCAGCCTTTGTATATTCACGTGCCCAATGCGCTTGTGCCATATCTCAATATCTGCAATGACACCTCTCCCATAATGCGCAAACATAGCAGCTTTCACCTCAGGCATATCAACATCCAAGGTGAACATTCTGCCATTTTTGTTGCCTTTCGCAACCAAGCAGCACTTATTTTTCAAGTCCTCAACAAAGCATCCATCAGGATTAAATCTAACCTGCAGACCTTGCTCAACCGTCTGGCCAACTGAAACCAGGTTCTTAGTGATTTTTGGAACATGAAGTACATCTGCCAAGTACTTCGTTTTGCCATCCTGCATAGCCAATGGCACTTTACCAACCTGTGTAATTGGGTGCGCAGTATCATCACCTGTTTCAACATAACCTAGCTTATCCAAATTTCTAACATCATGAAACCACTCACCATGACTGGTCATGTGGTTAGAGGCACCTGAATCAACATACCAAACATCATTGCAAGCTGCAACATCTCCTGACATGGAGTTAACCATATGCTGCATCACAAAAAGGTGCTCATTTCTGTCGTCACCATGCCCACTTGATGATGCATAGTTGCTTTGCTGCAACTTCCCACTTTTGATGTCATTCTGCTTTTTATAGCATGTATTCTCCTTGTGTCCAGGCTTTCCACAATAATGGCATTCTGTGCTGCTATTTACTTGCTGGTTCCTTTGCCATGAACCACGGCCTCTTTGGCTCCCCCTGCCTCTAGAACTACCATGTCCTCCTCCATAGGACTGGTTTTCCTGTTGTTGCTGTTGGTTCTGATTTCCTGCACGGCCACCAAAACGGCCTCTTCCTCTACCCCTGCCTCTACCTGTATTCGAGTAGAAAGCAGTCTCTTGAGAAGTTGAGGTGGCTGAACCACCGTTCCTTTGCTCTTCACTCAGCAAGAGAGCAATAAGTTCCTAAAAATCAGGAAATGTTTCACGGACTCCAATGGATGTCCAAAACTGTGCATAATCTTTCCCAAGACCATTCAAGGTCACGGACACTAAGTCCTCATCATCAACAGGTGCTCCAATGGAGGCAAGAGAATCTGCAAGGCCTTTCACCTTCAAGGAATACTCATTTATATTCAGATTTTTCCTTTGCACATTGTGCAACTCCTGCTTTAGCTGCATCTTTCGTGCTTTGGTATTTGTGCTATACAGCTTCACCAATGTATCCCATGCCTCCTTAGGCATCTCTACGTCCTGTATATGCACAATCATAGAATCTGAAATGCTAACAGACAGCCAATACAGGCATTTTCTGGCTTTTTCATGCCATTCTTTAAAGGCCTTCAATTCAGCAGGAGTGGGAGCAGTACCCAAAACTGGTTCTGCAGTTTCACCACTGATGTAATCCCAAACTCCCTTTCCCATAAGGAAGTTTTCCATGCTTGGAAGTTGTTCTTGTCAAGCTTCTCACTGACAATGGTAGACAGATTCTCAGACATTTTACAAATCACGAATTGCAACAGCAACCTGTAAACACAGCAAATGCCTCACAAGGGCAAATAGCAAAACTTCTGCGAAAAGCCTCACAGGGGCAGATCTGCAACACTGACGAAAGTGGTATTTCACCACACAGTCACTTCCTAGTGACGATTTTGCATCAACAGGCAACAGGCATGAATCTGCAACTCCCAATATCTCTGCACACAGGCATACGATGCAATTTCTGTGGCACCTTTCCACCGACTAGCCGCGCGGTGGTCGCACAGCAAAAACAGGGCCTTTTTCTGAGTGCCTGTGAAGAACTTCCGCCTTCAAAACGGGCCCCGAAACGGCCTCAAATCAAAAAAATAAAGTCACCAAGGACTTCGCCCTCTCCCGCAGCATATACTGCGCTCTCGCCACAGCGCGAAGGGCCTCTCAATCTGAAACAGTGCACTCCTGCACTTCTGGCTATGCTACCTGCAGAGATTTGCTCCCAAACTCGAAATAGGAAAGCAACACTGGTCCTCTTACCAGGACACCACAAACTTGGCTTGCTTTCTTGAGCTCCTTACCACGAACAAGGCTCTGATACCATGTAAAGAATAAGGGAGAGAGATAGGAGACTCAAGTTCAGCTTTCTTCACAACACACAAAAGAGAGAGGACACAAGGTTGGAGGGTGAAGCCTTTCTTCACTTTTGCACACAACAACAATACAATAGAAGAGGGAAATACCCTATATGTCAAACCCTAGAATATGTGGTTCATATGTGAACCCAAACCAAAAACATACGTGGTAGTCTAACTACACCACGAGTACAACTAACATAGGCGGTGACATAAATGATAGTCATCCAGGAGATATATCGGGGGTAGAGCTTGATATCTCAACAATAAGTTGAATCACATATAGCAAAATATTCTACTTCACCCCACAATATAAGGGCTCCTAGTCCCTAAGCTAAGTTATTTGCAATAATTCCTTGCCATGGAACATTGCGCATCTTGTAAGCCCCATCCTCTTGAACCCACATAAGGTTTTTTAAGAGTTCATTTCTCTACCTTCTACTAATGACTCTATTGGGAACACCAAACACTTCCTATATAATGAATAGATGATGTCAATTGAGATCTTGGCATTCCACACTAACTTTTTACCCTACATTTCTTAAACTATTTCCTTAACTTGAACAAGGACCAAGAAAGCCTTTGTTGGATCATGACATCAACACCTATAGGTGCCTCTAATTTCAAACCAAGGTGGTCTAGGTAAGTTAAAGCCATACATCACTACATATTGCAATTTTACAACAAGGGACTAAGACATTATAGAAATCCCTGATTGCACACATCAAAGAGTCCCTTTTGTCTTCATTGGAAGTTGGAAACATAATAGTATCATCGATGAAAGTTTGCAATTTGAGTGGATCCTTGATAAAGAGAGTTAGACCTTTAATTACCCTTGTAGTTGTTGCACACACTTAGTGGCACTAATTAGACTTTTTATGACTAATGCAAAGAGCAAAGAAGATATTGTGAAACTTTACAAGTGGACCACTTGAGAGAAGCATGCCCCACATTACCACCATTGACTATTATTATGGTGCTAGCATTCTAGAGTTCTCACAACATTAGTAAAGAAATTAGTGGTAATGTTGACGGTCTATCTAGCATATTTGTTGGAATCAAGATCTCTTTTGATAGGAACGATTAGAAGTCATTGGATGAAAAGGGGTCAATAGATTGAGAGGGGATTAGGGTTACCTAAAGCATGGTTGTTCAATTGTCTGTAGCACTTTAGAGTAGTGATTCATTATGGTATAACACCATAGACTTGAGAGTGCTCTCAACGGAAGCAAGAATGAAAGAGGGAGAGAGAGAAACAGAGAGCCACACAAGTTTTGGTGGGTGCAGAACACCCTAATCTTCTTTTTCATTCATTTATATATGTGTTTGAGTATTGTACATAACCGGGGTAAAGGCACAGTGACCTTTAACCCCCACAACCTCCCACTTAAAGGACAATGTGCCTTTAAGGGAGAACAACCAGTGAGCATACTATCCAATGCCCATCAATACATGACAATACTCAAACCGCTTACTAGGTAGACTCTTCTTCAGCATATCTACAGGGTTATCATCTGTATGGACCTTGACAAGCTCTATGCGCTTGTCCTCAAGTACCTCCCTGATGAAATGGTACCTGACCTCAATGTGTTTGGTCTTTGCATGAAAGACCAGACTCCGTGCTAGCTGAATAGCACTCATGGAATCACTATGCAATGTCGGTACACCTGTATGAATCCCCAAATCTCCCACTAGTCGATCAAGCCATATAGCCTCCTTGCAACCCTTTGTGGCTGCAACATACTCAGCCTCTGTGGTAGACAAAGCAATGCACTTCTGTGCGTGAGACATCCACGACACTACACCACCTGCAAAGGTGAACACATAACCAGAAGTGGATCTCCTACTATCCACATTCCCTGCATAGTCTGAATCTATGTACCCAAGTACACGCATGTCTCCTTTATCAAAGCAGATGCACATCTCCTTGGTACCCTTCATGTACCTCATGATGCACTTAACTACCTCCCAATGCCTCTTTCCTGGATTAGCCATATACCGACTAACAACTCCCACTGCGAATGCAATGTTTAGTCTAGTAGCTATCATAGCATACATAAGACTCCCAACCGCTGATGCATAAGGAACCTTGGCCATCATGGCCCTCTCCTCATCTGATTTGGGACTATCTGTATGACTCAGTTTCACATATGGAGGCAATGGATTACTCACTGCCTTCCCTCCCTCCATATTGAAACGCTGTAATACTTTTGTAACATACTCCTTCTGTGAAAGCCAAAGGAGTTTCCTACTCCAATCACGCGTGATGCGCATACCAAGAATATGACTTGCGAGTCCCAAATCCTTCATATCAAAGGCCTCATGTAACTTGGCCTTTAATGCATCTAGCTCATAAGTATTTTTGCTAGCCAATAGCATATCATCCACATATAGTGCCAGGATTCTCAAGCTATTATCCTTAGCCCTTTTAGTGTAGAGGCTGTTAGAACATGAAGTCAAGTTGAGTGTTCTAGTGTGTACTAGGAACTAGTATTTGTGTGAGAGTGCCACGTGTCATATTGGGAATTATCCCATATACACTAGGTACTTTAGTTTGTGTGTGCACTCTATAAGAGTGTTGTACTTCCTTGTGTCAAAAAATCAGAGGAGTCTACATCTACATCAAGCTTTCCATCATGTGAGTACTTTGGTTATCTTTGCTTTGCTCTAGCATTTTCATTATGTCTTTCCATTCCATTCTTGCACCTTCATGTGGTATCAGAGCCATGTTCTCTCCTCCTTTCCCCTTCTCCTAGCTCAGCCTAGAGGATGAGGGCGGCCAGAAAAGGAAGTTGCCCTCTTCCTCTATGATGGAGCTCCCCTTCCCTTAACCCCTTCATGTGGAGTTGGAACTTCCCTTCGATCTTCAACATGAGTTGCCCACCATCTCCGTCTACTTCTGCCCACCATCTTCCTGAAGTTGCCCGCCATCATCTTGCCATGTTCTTCTCCTAATTGCAGCCCATGATCTACTCCAATATTCAGTGCACCATTTCATCCTTCTTTGCCTTGCCATTTCCAGCTACATTCTGCCTGCCATTCTGCACATTATTCTTGCCATGTTTTGCCCCAAATCTGCGTCACATTCAGCTCCAAAAACAGCGCCACATTATGCTCAAAATTTGCGCCATTTTCTTCTCATTCTGCCTGCCATAAACTGCCTCAGATCTGCGCCATTCTCTGCTGAAACACATCTTACTGAAATCTGTGCGCCATGTCTTGCTCAAAATCTGCCCCAAATTGTGCTGATTATGTTCGTTGTCTTCCCAGGAATCTGCCCGCCATTTTCAGTTCACTGTCTGCGTGCATGGGAGTTGCATATTGCTGATCTTCACTTCGAGTTTGGGGTACTTTCCAGCTTGATCATGATGAATACTCACGTTGCCATTGAAAAGTTCAATGGCCAAGGATTCCACACCTGGCAAATGAAGATCAAGTTCCACTTGATGAAGTACATGACAAAATATGAAGAGGGGAGAGGAGAAGAGTGGAGATGAGGAGAGAGGGCACAGCTAGAGAGCACACCACAAATGACTAACTGTACACTAGAATTAGTTGAAAAAATAGAATATATACAAACCCTTTTAGGGTTAGGGTTAGGGGATCTAACCCTTTCCTTTATAGCACTCTATAAGGTTAGTGCTATGCACATATGATCACGTGATGGTGCTATGCACACATGATCACATGATGTTGAGCGTGAACTCTCAACACCTTCCCTCAAGATCAACATCATGAAGTAGGCCTTCCCTCAAGATGATGATTCTGGGGAATCGAAGAAGGACCGAGCATTACATTCCATCACACCCCTTTAATGGGAATGTCCTTCCTCTGCATCAAACCAAGAGCTAGTCGGTGTTTCTCGAATAGCTCTTTACCGAGTGGTTTGGTAAAGATATCTGCAACATTTTCTTTGCTATCACAATGCTGCAGTGTGATGTCACCAAGTAACACTCTTTCTCTGATGAAGTGCTCTCTGACATCAATGTGCTTTGTTCTGGAGTGATATACTGGATTTTTGGCCAATGCTTGAGCCGATTGATTATCACAGTATATTGTTGTTGGCTTTGACTCATCAAAGTAATCTGTTTCTGACAATAGTCTTCTGAGCCATATAGCCTCACATGCACCTGTAGTGAGTGCTCTATATTCTGCTTCAGTCGAAGACAAAGAAACAGTTGGCTGTTTGTTTGACAACCATGATATAGCACCTTGACCAAGGAAAAATGCATATCCCTGTGTCGATCTCCTGGTCTCATGATCTCCAGCATAGTCACTGTCACAGTATCCATGCAACCGTGGATGACTTCCTCTGTATTCTATCCCAAACTGTCTTGTACCTCTGATGTATCTCAAGACTCTTTTGGCTGCATTCCAGTGAGACTGTTTTGGATTTGCCATAAACTGTGCTAGTGAGCTTACTGCATAACAAATATCTGGCCGTGTGATTGTCAGATATATAAGAGATCCAATGAGTTGCCTGTAGTATCTGTCATTGACTGTAGGCTTTTCTGAATCTTTAGTAAGTTTCAAACTCTGTTCCATGGGAGTGGCTGCAATCTTGCAATCTGCCATATGAAACTTTCAGGAGACTGTCAACATACTTGAGCTGACTCATGAATGTGCTATCGGAATCTCTCCAGAACTCAATTCCAAGACAATAGTGCATAAGTCCAAGATCTTTCATGTCGAACTCTGCATATAAGTCTTGTTTTAATTTTTTGATGAAGCTATCCTTGCTTCCTGTCACAATCAGATCATCTACGTACAAAAGTGCAATAGTAATATCTTCCCCTTGAACTTTGTAGTAGAAAGTATGATCTGCATTGGACTTCATGTATCCCAGATCAGCAAAATACTTGTCAATTCGGCTGTACCAACTTCTGGGTGCTTGCTTTAAGCCATAGAGACTTTTCTTGAGATGGCAAACCTTGTTCTCTTTTCCTGGTTCAACATAACCGGCTGGTTGTTGCATGTAGACATCCTCGTCTAGATAACCATTGAGAAATGCATTCTTGACATCGAGCTGATACACATTCCATTTACTGAGTGTCGCTAGTGATATCAAGAACCGTATGGAATCCATCTTTGCTACTGGAGCATAAGTCTCATCATAATCTTGGCCATATTGTTGTGCAAATCCTTTTGCAACTAATCTGGCTTTGTATCTCTGAATACTACCATCTGGATTGTACTTCACTTTGTATACCCATTTGTTGGCTATGGCCTTCTTTCCTGGTGGAAGGTCGCATAATTCCCAAGTGTTATTTTTATACAAAGCATCCATTTCTTCATTCATAGCAGTTTGCCATTCTAGCTTATCTACTGCGTCTTCGAAGTACACTGGCTCTTCTGTAGCCATGATGGTAGTCATAAGAGCATAGTTGGTGGTTTCCACCTGAATTGCTTTGCCTTTCTGAGCATATGTCAATCTGGCTGGTGGTCGGCTTTCCCTAGTAGACCGTCTGAGCTGCTGTGGCACTGCTTGGGGTGTTGCTGGCAGTTCTTGCTCTTCTTCATCAACCTGTTCTGTAGATGACTGTGAAGTTGATGCTTCTATCTCCTGTGTAGGTGAGGTTTTCCATTCTGATCCCTCATCGAAGATTACATCTCTGGAGATAATGACTTTGCGGTTGATGGGATCATACAATTTGTATGCTTTACTTTCTTCACTGTAGCCAACCATGATGCATTTGCGTGACTTCGCATCCAATTTTCTGCGATGATCATCATGTATATGGGCATATGCTATGCAACCAAATATGCGGAGATGCCCAATGCGTGGCTTGTGTCCAGTGAATGCTTCATAAGGAGTCATACCTTGTATCGGTTCGGTAGGAAGCCGATTAAGCAAGTAGTTAGCTGTAGCTATTGCTTCTGCCCAATACTAATTCGGAAGATGCTTTTCACTAAGCATTGCTCTAGCACTGTCTGCTAAAGTCCCATTCTTCCTTTCAGCTATTGCATTTTGCTGAGGAGTATCGGCACATGTGAATTGTCTTCGAATGCCGTGAGTTTTGCAAAAGTTCATGAAGGCTGAAGACATGTATTCACCTCCTCTGTCTGATCTCATGACCTTGATCTTTCTGCCTGTTTGGTTTTCTACCATGGCTTTAAATTCTTGAAATCTGGCAAACACTTCAGATTTCTCTTTCAGAAAGTAGACCCAACAATATCTGCTGTAGTCGTCGATGAAGGTCAAGTAATAAAGTGAACCATTGATGCTGCGGGTATGGGCATAACCCCATACATCTGTATGAATTAAATCAAGAATACCTCGTGCACGAGAAGTACTTCTGACAAAGTTGGTTCACTTTTGTTTGCCGAAGCAGCATGCTTCACAAACCTTTCCAAGAAACTGTAGCTTCGGAATCCCAATTGCCATATTTTGATTCCTGAGATCTAACAAGTACTTGAAGTTGACATGACCATATCTCTTGTGCCATTTTGCAGATAGTGGCATCTGTTGCATTTGAGCTAACATGGCATGCTTATCTGGTACTGTAGCTAGCATCCTGTATAAGCGTCCTTCCTTGACACCTTTTGCTACTAGCTGACCTCTTTTGGATTTGTCTCTGATAGTGCATTCATCACCGTCGAAGATGACTTTGTAGTTGTGTTCCGTCATTTGACCTACTGACAAAAGGTTCTTGCTGAGCTTCGGAACATAGAGCACATCTTTGACTAATCCTTTTGTACCAGTGAAATTGTTCATAGGGATAACACCTGTCCCTTGAACCGGATTCGGTGTATTGTCTGCTGTGTAGATGACATTCTTTTGACCTTCTAATGGCTTCATTTCTGTGAACCATTCCTGATGATTTGTCATATGAGATGATGCACCGCTGTCGATGTACCAAGGATCCTGTTCCACTTGGTCGACTTGATAGCTGAAATCCTCTTTGGGATTGAAATCAGTGTCTAGGTGCATTGTATCAGTCTGATGCAATTCCTCACTTGCAAGAAACATATTTCCATGTTCATTTGCAAAATGACAGTGACTAGAATGTCCACCACGATGATTTCCTCTTCCTCGGGAATTCCCTCGATTACTGCTGGATTGACCGCCTTGGTCATACTGCTTCTTGCGGCAATCTCTTTCATAGTGTCCAAACTTGTGACAATAGTTGCATTGAATGTTTGACACATTGGTGGATGCATTCCCTCGTCCTTGGAATCTTCCTCGGTTGGAATGATTTCCTCTTTGCTGATTTTGATGTTGCTGAGGATGCTGCTGATGCTGATGCTGATTCTGACTTTGATTTTGTTGATGATGATGACCACTTTTCTGATATGATCTACCTCTATTTCTGCCTTTGCCTCTGCTTCTGTCTGAAGCGGTGAATGCCTGATCATTAGAATGACCTTTACGTGCTTGAATGGCTTGAGTCCTGAGTTCTTCACCAAGTAGAACTGACTGAAGTTCTTCCAGTGTTGGAATTTGCCGTTGGATGGCAATACTCTGGACTAGATTCTCATATCCTTCTCCTAGTCCATTCAGGATTACTTGAACCATTTCTGCGGGATTCATAGTCTCTCCTGCTGCTGCAAGAGTTGATTGTTGTAGTCTTTGATGCGGAGTACATAAGCATGACCGGTTTCATTGCTATTGCGGAAACTCTAGTTGATCTGGTTTCTCAGGGTGAGAATCCTGGATGTGTTCTTGGACTCGTAGAGAGCTGCGAACATATCCCATGCTTCTTTTGATGTCTTGACTGTGTTGAGCTGTCCTAGCATGACATCTTGCACATTCTGCTTGATCAGGTGATAGGCATACTTGTCTTTCTTATCCCATTCTGCTTGAGCTCGGGCAATGGCAGGATCTGCTACTGATGCGGAAACTGTTTGTGTAGATGTAGATCCCGATGTAGATCCCGTTGTTGGTGCTGTGACAACAGATGGAGTAGAGCTACTGGTGGCTGGATCGGCCAATGGTCTAGGTATGGATCCATCGACATACTCCCATTTGTCCTGAAGCACAAGAATGGTCTCCATTCGGTATTTCCATGTACCGTAATTGGAGTTGTCTAACTTAGCAGATGCCTCCAGATTGAGGTTGCTAGTCGACATGGTGCAAACAATGTACTCAAAAGTGTCCTGAAAAAACTCTGTATGAATCAACTGCAAATACACTGAAGATGCCAAGTGAAATCTCTGTACCGTCGGTGAAGATAGAACTGCAGTAAATAAGATCTGACCTGTGTTACAAGGCTTGTGGCAATGATGCCGGGAATAGCCAAGAGGCTTTACAAGGCTGAAAAATGATGTGCACGATGCCGTGAGATAGCCAAATAGGCTTTACAATGGTGGCATGTGTGTGTGAAATCAAGTGCTATCTGCCCACTGAATCAATCTGCAATGCCTCTAAACTCTGAAGTTTGCTCACTGAACTGATGAACGTAAGGTTTCAGGTAATGTAATGATGTGAAATCGGATGTGAGCGTATGGACTGACTCCGAGTAGGTACTTCGGGCATGGCTTAGATTGGCAACTTGGGGAATTCAAAGCGTCCCCTCTATGGCGATCTAGTCTACTCTGATCTAGATCTAAACCAACCGTCGATCGATGAAAGAGCAGCAAATAATTCCTTTTCTTTTGTTCTTTTTAAGTGCTGGGTCAGATGCGTCGATGTAGAGGCAAATGTGTGTGAAGGAAGTGGTTTTGTCGGCGAGGCTCAAATGTGAGTGTAACTTGCCCCGAAATGTGCACGTGATGTAACGAGCGCGTAGAGCACAAAAAATCGAGCGACTTTCCTTTTTGGAGCACCCTCAAATTCTTCCTGGATCAAGAGATATGACTTGATCTAGGTGGAGGGGCAAAAGGAGTGCAAATGGTGCTCAATGATGATGTGTCACTGTGAGTCACATGCAGTGATGATGTGGCAATGTGCTTAGCAAGAGGTGTGCCAGTGAAGCTCTGTGCTGAGGTGGCAGGAGTGTGCACATGCAGTGTGTGCACAGTGTGCCTGGCAAGAGACTGTGCCTGCAGGGGTCAGTGCTGACTGGACTATTGAGGTGGCACTGATGATGTCAGCAGGGTGACGTGGCACTGATGACGTGGCACTGATGACATGGCACTGGTGATGTGGCAGTGCTGACGTGGCAGTGATGATGTGGCAGATGATGTGGCAGATGACGTGGTAGATGACATGGCAGTGCTGACGTGGCACAGATGACGTGGCTGATGACGTAGCACAGGTGACGTGGCTAATGACGTGGCACAGGTGACATGGCTGATGACGTGACACAAGATAAGATGGTGACGTGGCAGATTCTGGAGCCTGCTGACGTGGCCAGATAAGATTCTATGATGATGTGGTAGCCTCACATGGCTGTTGATTTGTCACCCTCGGTGACGTGGCAGATGCTGACAGTGAGGGTAAGGTAGATTGAGATAAGGCCACGTGTCGGCTAATGCTATATCAAAATCTTTAAAGATTCGGCCGAAGATGCCGATTCCGTCCGTGATTCCGTCGCGTGAGCGTTGGAGGCCTGTGGCTTCGTTGAGGAGGTCGGCCGTTGATCGCCTTTGTTGTAGGAGCCGTCGGTTGCGTGCGTCTTATGTTACAGGCTTTTGGAAGCCGGTTTTGGAGCTGAGGCGCTTCACCTTCTTCTTCACCTTCACTCCTTCAAGCTCGCAGGTTGCTCGTTGATCACGACAAGTCCACCCTTGCGGACTCGTTGGTGGCTGCGGCGGGCATCATCACCCAAGAGGTTGCAGGAGATGTGCGCCTTACTGATACTCGTGCCGACGAAGCTGAACGAGGCGTTACCATCAAGTCCACCGGTATCTCTTTGTATTACGAGATGACGGATGCTTCTTTGAAGGCATATCTCGGCGAGAGAGACGGCAACGACTACTTGATCAATCCGCCGAGAGATGGCAACGACTACTTGATCAATCAACGACGTGGAGGTCGACCATTGTATGGAGTCTTTGCGCGCTGCCTTGCGCCTGTGATCGTTGAAGGCTCTGAGGGACTAAGCGGGTTGTTGAAGATTCCGTCGGAGGCTATAGCTCGCAAGCTCGAACTTCTTCTCGAGATCATGCAACTGTTGGAGTAGATACGGAGCATCAGCTGCATACACCAGCAAGCAACGGTCGCAAACCTAATCAGCAGCTCGCGGTTAACGGTTTCAAATGGCCGACTCAAGCATTGGAGAGATTTGTGACTCTGCACTATGGTCTCAAAACGAGGGAAGACCGGACAAAGGCTGTAAACAAAGCTCTCAAGACTTTGAACGAAAAAAAAAAAAAGGCGTGATACCGGGATGGCGAAACGAGTAATGAGAATGTCTCACAAAACACAAAATGAATTAAAATCCTCACAAGGAAATCTCAAAACTCTCTCTTAATGAAGAAACACTCAAAGGAGATGAACGGACGGAAATTCCTCTCAAATGGACGGAATTTTTCTCTCAACGGAAGTGAAGGGAAGGATCTCACAATCACTCAAGAGAACTCTCAATCTCACAATCTCTCTCACACTCTCAAGAATCTCAATGTCTCAGCGGAAGACAAGGGAGCTCTGATACCATGACAAAATATGAAGAGGGGAGAGGAGAAGAGTGGAGATGAGGAGAGAGGGCACAGCTAGAGAGCACACCACAAATGACTAACTGTACACTAGAATTAGTTGAAAAAATAGAATATATACAAACCCTTTTAGGGTTAGGGTTAGGGGATCTAACCCTTTCCTTTATAGCACTCTATAAGGTTAGTGCTATGCACATATGATCACGTGATGGTGCTATGCACACATGATCACATGATGTTGAGCGTGAACTCTCAACAGTACAATCTGTGGAATCTGGTCAAGGGAACTTCTTCATCAAACGAGAGGGAAAAGGAACCTCAACGTCTCGAGCAAGCATTCGCAATCATTGCATTGGGTCTTGGAGACAACTATCTGCATCACATTGCCAATCTTGAAGATCCTGCTTGGGCTGTGCTTGACCACTTATTTGGTGCAAGTAGCAAGCATTCTAAGCTGTCACTCAAGATTGAGTTCTTTGAGTCAGAGCTGACATATGGAGCACCTCTTGATGCTCACATCAACAAAATGAGAAGTCTCATGAACCAGTTGGCTTCGGTTGATTCACCGGTGACAGAAGATGATTCTATGGCAGTGCTTCTCAAAAGCATGCCAAAAGAATACGACAACCTGGTAACCACGCTGAAATATGGTCCTAATCCTTCATTTGAAGAAATCATAAGTGCATTGCAGGAAGAGGAAAGGAAGAAAGAGAAACAGAAGGATGAGGGAGAACTAGCTTTGGCAACCAAGTTCAAAAGGATGAATTTTAAAGCTTGTAGACATTGTGGCAAAAACAATCATGATGAGAAAGATTGTTTTCGCATCAAGCCATGTGGGATTTGTGGCAAGAATGGCCACTCTGAAAATAATTGTTTCTCAAAGAAAAATTCAGCAAATATGGTGGAGGAAATAAATGATGAAAGTGCTTTTAGTGTCGATGAACTTGATTTCTGTTTCTAGGGTTCCCTGCCTGGATCATGTTTCCAAAAAGGATTTTGTAAACCTGTTGCAACCGCTATGAGTATGCAAAGGTATCTTGTCTTATCTGTTTGACCTCTCAGAGGTATCTATTATGTTTTGTGTGTTTATCCTGGTATATCCCATATTATGTACCTACCCAAGGATGTCCAACTTGCATGAGAGACTAGAGCCATGGATTTATCCTTGACCAGAGACCCTGGCATGAGAGACCATGAGCCTATGATTTATCCTTGCAGCATGAGGCATTTCCTTGAGGGAGGATTTGTTGGGAATATCAAGGAACTGCATCTTTTATGAACTCATGCTATCACTCACCTTTCCTTCATGGGGGGGTGTTAGAACATGAAGTCAAGTTGAGTGTTCTAGTGTGTACTAGGAACTAGTATTTGTGTGAGAGTGCCACGTGTCATATTGGGAATTATCCCATATACACTAGGTACTTTAGTTTGTGTGTGCACTCTATAAGAGTGTTGTACTTCCTTGTGTCAAATCAGAGGAGTCTACATCTACATCAAGCTTTCCATCATGTGAGTACTTTGGTTATCTTTGCTTTGCTCTAGCATTTTCATTGTGTCTTTCCATTCCATTCTTGCACCTTCAGAGGTAGTGATCAATTTCACTCCTTCTAAAACCCTGGGATCGAATGAAAACGTCAAACTTCTGATACCATTCTCTAGGCACTTGCTTAAGACCATAGAGACTCTTCTTCAGCTTGCAAACTAAATGCTCTTTGCCCTTTTCTTCAAAGCCTTCTGGCTGCATCATGTAAATTTCCTCATGGAAATCCCCATGCAAGAAAGCTGTCTTGACATCCATCTGCATAAGCTCCATATCCTCTACTGTCACTAGTCCAAGCATGCATCTAAGTGTGGTCATCTTCACAATCGGAGAGAATATCTCATCAAAGTCCACACCCTTCTCTTGCTTGAACCCTTTAGCGACCAAACGGAATGCTCTTTGCCCTTTTCTTCAAAGCCTTCTGGCTGCACCATGTAAATTTCCTCATGGAAATCCCCATGCAAGAAAGCTGTCTTGACATCCATCTGCATAAGCTCCATATCCTCTGCTGTCACTAGTCCAAGCATGCATCTAAGTGTGGTCATCTTCACAACCGGAGAGAATATCTCATCAAAGTCCACACCCTTCTCTTGCTTGAACCCTTTAGCGACCAAACGGGCCTTGTACCTAGGCACATCATCACCTGTGACCTTCATCTTGTAGACCCATTTACATGGCAATGCTTTCTTTCCATGTGGCAAAGAAACCAAGTCCCAAGTCTTATTCTTCATAAGTGAACGCATCTCTGATTGCGTAGCATACTCCCACTTGCGTTGATCCTCACGCATCATAGCCTCTCTGTAGCAAGAAGGCTCCCTGCAATCAGTAACCATCACATAGTCTACCCCTAGAACAAACCTATCAGGCAGTCTAGACACTCTAGATGATCTTCTCAAGGGCATTTTAGCTTGCTGTCCCACCTGCATATCAGCCACATTTGGCTCATCATTTCCACCAATAGATGATCCATCATCTATCCTTGATTGTATACATGTGGGAGTATTTGGTGGTACCATTTCCTACACATTTGGTGCATGGACAGCTTGCTATCTATCGTCATATGTAGGTGGATTCACATCCTGGAAAGTGATTCTCCTCATTTCAACATCCCTTATGGGTGCCTTATGCATCTTCTTCTCATTGAAGACTACATCATGGCTGCGTATGATCTTCTTTGCTTTTGGATCCCAGAGACGATAGCCCATCTCTCCACTTTCACCATAACCTAGAAAGATGCATTTCCTAGACTTAGGATCTAGCTTCTTTCGAAGCTCTTTTGGCACACGTGCATATGCCTCACACCCAAATATATGCAAATGAGGGTAAGAGGCTTCTTGCCACTCCATGCCTCTTCAGGAATACCACCATCCAAACTCTTACTAGGTGATCTATTGATCACATGCACTGCAGTCTTCATTGCCTCAGCCCAAAAACCACCAGAAAGACTTGCATTGGAAAGCATGCATTGCAACCTTTCTTGAATGGTACGATTCATCTTTTTTGCAACTGGATTTTGCTCTGGAGTGCTCCCTCTTAATCCCACGTGTATCATAGAAATGCTGAAAGTCATGAGAGAGATACTCTCCACCATTGTCAATCCATAGGCATTTAAGCGTTCTACCTGACTGATTCTCAACCAAGGCCAGCCATTTCTGAAGTACCTAGAACACATCACTCTTCCAAGCTATAGCATAAGCCCACACTTTCCTAGATGCATCATCAATGAATGTCACATAGTATTCGACCCCGCCTAATGATCGTGTAGGCATGGGACCACATACGTCTGAATGCACCAAATCAAGCTTTTCAAACTCTTTCTTTCCCCTTCTTTTATGGGTTGATTTAGTATGCTTCCCATAGAGACAGTGCTCACAAAATTCAAAATTAGAGAAACTCAAATGCGGTACATAACCCAAATGGCATAAGAGTTTCATTCCATTCTGGCTCATGTGCCCCAAGCTGCAATGCCACAAAGAAGTGCTTGGCTGCTCGGTTATTGCAACAACATGATCAAATACCCCTGATACATGTAAGGGATACAAAGTCCCATACTTGGCACCCCTGGCCAAAAGCATAGAGCCCTTCTGAATTTTCCAACTCTGAAAGCCAAAAGTGGTGTGAAAACTAGCATCATCTAGCTGACCCACTGAAATAAGACTCTTGGTCAACTTAGGCACATGTCTCACATGTTTCAAAATAAATGTAGACCCATTTGCAAAAGAAAACTTTGTCACCTACTCCCAGTATGTCACATGCATAGTCATTTCCAAGATGCACACAACCTGTCTTTCCACTGTCATAAGTGGAGAACCATTCCCTATGGGGAGTAACATGGAATGAAGCACCAGAATCCAAAATCCAATCCTGGGAATATGCATCATTTGAAGTGGTAAGCAACTCTGCAAATAAAGTAGAAATGAAGAGAACGTCATTGTCACTATCATATGTGACTGCATTGATCTCCTCGATCTTCACTTTTCCTTTGTCCTCCCTTGGACTCTCTTCCTTTTGATTTGCACCCCAATTTGCATTCTTTTTCTTATCCTTTTGCTCTCTTTTCAGCTTGTAGCAATCCTTTTTCATATGGCCCTTCTTGCCATAGTGGTAACACTCAATGTTCCGTGCCCTGGATTTGCTATGAGACTTCCCTCTTTCTTGGGACTTCCCCCTGAACTGTGATCTGTCCCTTTGCACATTTAAGGCTGCATCCTGCTTGTTGCCATCCATAGACTTTCGTCTAATCTCCTTGGCCAACAAGCTACCCACAACATCATCAAATTTCAGTACTCCACCAGGTGCAGAGTTACTGACAGCTGTACGGAAGGTATCCCATGAGGATGGCAATGAACATAAGAGAAATATTGCCTTAGTCTCCGCATCAAAATTCATCTTCTGAGCCTGAAGCTGGCTGAAAATAATATTGAATTCATTCAAGTGAGAAGCAATGGAGACCCCTTCCTTCATTTGCAGCTCAAACAACCTCTTCATGAGGTAAACTTTATTAGAGGTAGTTTCCTTCTCATAAGTGGCATATAGTTTCTTCGACAAATCTTTCGTAGTCTGCTCATTTACTACTGTAAAATAAACTGACTCTGCAAGATGAAGTCTAATAGTAGACTTTGCTAATGCATCCAACTCATTCCAATCATCCTCAAACATATTTGCAGGCTTAGCTTCAATCCCTGCCAAGGGTTTAATCTGCTTCTTTTGAATAAGCACATCCCTATCTGTTCTTTCCACAAAGAAAAGTTTGTTCCATCAAACTTTTTAATGTTGAAAAACTCCTTTTCAGACATGGAAGAGGATGCCATGATGCAAATAAATCAAAATTCCAAATGCTAGTGCCTGTAAGAGAGAATCACACCAAATACCAGGTGCACCCAAATGTGTATGCCACAATAGATTGAAATATCACCAAAACTCAAAGCTCAAAGCATCAAAAGATGCAGCTGACTCATGTGCATGTACTATGCATCCATATGAGCAAATCTGGCCCAAAAGAGAATGCCAATTGCAATGGCAATCCAAAATGCCAATAAGTGCCAAATGGCTCAAGCATAAACATTGTCCATGGGCATATGCATCAATAATATCTCATCCAGGAGAGCATAACACTATCAGTGCATCACCTGCAATGTGTCAAAGCTGTCCCTCAGCATAATATAGCATCCCACAAGGCAATTTGGGCCTATCAGCGCATCCAATAAGGATCGTAATGCATCCAAATGGCCTATAAATCATCCACTGCAACCCAATGCACTCCATGAATGAGCGCACATGGCTCAAACTGCAACCAGAGTGATCTACATAAGGTATGCTCAAGAAATCATGGTCCCACGGTAATGGCTGCTACTGAAAATAGATCCTGAGATGCCTCAAAATATGGGCGCCATTGCATAATCGGACTCAAAAAGAAAATATGCAAATATCTCTCTTTTATCGGAACTCCAAAATCCCAACCGATGAGTGAGAAATGGGAGTCAACACTGCCATGTGGCATAAATCTAAGGTTTCAAAACCTTAGAATGAAAAATGCATAACAGAGAGATGAAATCGAATACACAGAGATCTATAACTCTAAAAATACTCCACCGAATCGTGCAAGAACTGACAAGTAGGGGTTTTTGGGCATTCGGAATGCTATGGGACAGATGGTTTTGGAAACCGTGGTCTCAATCACTGGGTCTAACACACGGACTGAAAAACGTTTTTGGAAACAGAGCTATTTGTAAACTCCACCGGAGTGCGAATAGAAGTTTTAGGACCTCGTGAGTCCACCGGAACTGATAGATCTGCAAATGGTTGCTCCAAACTTGAATTCCAACACCCAGGCAAAAAAATGCAGAAACTGACACAGTGAGTCAGAAATCCAATGAAATGATCCTAGATTCAAGAATGAAGGTGTTTCCAAGCTCTTGAAGTGAAGTGGACACCAAAAGCAAGCAATAGTTGCCTCTACAAGTCAATACGGAGTCTCTGTTGTCGAACGGAACAAAGAAAAGCTTAAAAAACGATTTTTTCTTTGAAAACACTTAACAGGCTTTCAAAACCACTTCGCAAAGCCAAAGTGACTTTTCCAAAGGTTCCTCCAAGGTCTCTACATACTCGGATGCAAGTAAGATCACCTATAAAGCTTCCCACAGAGCTTCTCCTTCCTCCCACAGAGCTGTTGAGCTTCCAGGCATTCGCACACACTCAACTAGATCACCCGGGCTCTGATACCAGTTGAGAGTGCTCTCAATGGAAGCAAGAACGGAAGAGGGAGAGAGAGAAACAGAGAGCCACACAAGTCTTGGTGAGTGCAGAACACCCTAATCTGCTTTTTCATTCACTTATATATGTGTTTGAGTATTGTACATAACCGGGGTAAAGGCACAGTGACCTTTAACCCCCACAAGACTAGTTCTGATGGAATAGGGAGGTTTTCTATGGCATCAGGAAAGAAGGATAGCAAGGACAGGCCATTGTTAGGGCCTATTTATAGCCCTGGTAGAAGGCAGGAAAGCTTCTAGAGTAGATTGTGGGTCCAACAAATCATAGGTCTAGTAGAGTATGGGGCTAAAAGACTATAGGTCATGCTGTCAAAATTTGTGAAACTCACAAACTAGGTGGGCTAAGCATTCATCTATTTGAGACCCTATAAATTTACCTTGCACATTTCTCCACATTGTGTGGAAGCAAATGTGATTGGCAACCTGGATTGGAGAGAGTGTGTAGTGATCTAATTGTGATATCTCATCAATGTAACCACTTGGATTACTATTTTGTGACTAGACCCTTGCTATTTTTTGAGCTTTTTTCCCCACAACAATGGATGAATAAAGTCTAAGTTCTCTCTTTGTGTTCTTCTCTTCTATCTATTGTCTAGTATCTTGAGTGAGGCTTTCATTGTGGTCAATGCATCTAGAGTGATTGGAAAGAGTTCCTAAGATCCTTCCCTCTATACATGAGTTTTGAACAATTTAGACCTCTTTCCTAAGTTTCTAATTGGAAAGAGTTTCTGAGATCCTTTTGTTATGTGTGAGGTTTCAAGGATTGGAAAGAGTTTCTGATATCCTTCCTTTATGTGTGAGGTTTGAGTGATTTAGATCACTATTCTATGACATGCTATTAGAGCCAATGTTGGAACTCTTGTTTTCACTTTGAAGCAAGGAGTACCTCCACGTTCAAAGGTGATACTTATGCAAAGAAAGGTGTGTGTTTTTCTTATTTGGTTGCTACAATAGAGACTTGTTTCCTTATCATAATAATTTTCCCAAGCAATGACCAATACCATTGGCACTTCAACTCCATAACCCATTACTATTTCCCAAGCAATGACCAATACCATTGGCACTTCAACTCCTTAACCCATTACTATTTCCATGACTACTCTTTCTATGAGAATACCAAATTTTGCAAAAGCAAAGAAGGTTGATGGGACAAACTGGCCCATGTGGAAGGTAAATATCCATAGCGGTCAATATTGTATAGCAACTATTTAGTGAATAGTAATGTTGAATGAAACAAGCAAAGCAGTGCAAAGCACAAAGCTTTGTAGAAGCAAGCGTGAAACTAGAAATGCAACAACTCTTAGTGGTACAACAATGCAAGAATAGTAGAAGTGTTACTAGAAGCATCAAGACGAGAAAAGATCAAGTAGTGCACAACAGGATTAGGAGGAGAGCAAAGAATTTGCAGAAGGCTAGCAACAAGCAAACATTTTTTCAAATGCTTTGATGATGCTAGATTATGTCATTGCACATACTCTCACATATTCAGCCATTCATACGTCTGGTGACTCATTGAAGCTCCAAAGGACTTGTACACGATGGACAATACATCCAAGATGGTAGCTCTCCAGTATCAATTTATCAACATGGACATGGAAGAGGTTGTTCAAGTACATGACCACCTCATCAAGGTGAAGGTGGTGAGAGATTAGCTTGCTTCAGTTGGTTAAAAAGCGGATTTAAGATAGCTAGTGCTACTAGTACTTGGGATGCTTTCCATGAGTTTTAAAAACTTTGTAACTATTGTGACAATAGGACAAAGGATTGGGACTTTGACAGTCAAGGAACTTGGCGCCTTGTGGATGTAGGATCCGAAAACTATATGACAACAAAAAATACAATTTTTTTTGGCAAAGGACAAAGTATATATATATATAACTTGTTCCAAGTTAAGACGGTCATATGGCATGGAGTGGATGGTCTGATCATTATTATGCCTATTGACTCTCTCTAAAAATCTAGGTTTTTAAGAATGAATCTTATTAATTGTATCTCCTTTATCCTAGACAATTCAAAAGAAAGGGAGGGGGTCTTTATAAGCATATATACTAACTAGATAGTTTGTATCGGTTGTGGAAGCCCTCACCAACCACCATTGTCATGCCTTTTCTAGTACCAAGTTGAGTATATGAACTATGGAGAGGTCCTACAAGGATCCAACAAGACTAGTGCAGGCATCCAAAATGTATATGAAAAATGTAGCGCTCCTATCAAGTGTAAGTCTAAAGATGAATCGAAGTCTAGTGATGCAAAAAAGAAGAAAAGAAACTCGGATAAGAAATCTGGCCACTTTGCAAAGGACTTCCAAAAGAACAAATAGATTAAAAGAAGAATGAGGCCAACGTGTTTGAACACGATATTTTCACGATCATTGAGCATTGTTTGGCTCATGCGGTGAGCGAAGGCAAGCAAGGTGAGGTAGAGCATCACAACATATAATGTCCAACAAAAGAGAAGGGTTTAAAGCCATGGAGGTTACACATCGACACTCAAAGGTGATGATGGGGGACACGAGGTCATGCCTTGTAAAGGGTATTGGTAGAATTACATTCATGATAGACTTGGGAGACAAGAAGGTAATAAATGGTGCTCTCTGTGTGCCTGACAAGAAGGTAATATCTTTTATAAAAAAAAGGATGAAGGTAGAGTTCAACAATACAAAAGCCTTGATAAGTTCAAAAGAGACCAAAAAGATCATGCTCAAGGGGTTGAAAAAAATGGGTTGTGCATGATCAATGCATTATTGATTTATGGCACCAAAGGGGGCTCCAAGTTGTGGCATGAGAGATTTGGTCTTGTCAGAGATGCAAAAGGGAAAGATGGTGGATGGGCTTCCATTGATTGCAAGCATGGATGGAGTCTACAAGGACTACTTGGAGCGCAATCAACATTGGGAGACATTCCTACAGGAGGCCACATTGAGGGCCAAATCCTTGTTGGAGTTGGTACACTCCAACAAACTCATTTGGAGGTTCTCACTCCTTTTTTACTTTTATTGATGATTGTAACTATATGATTTGAGTATAGTACATGGCAACAAAGAAACATCAAACTTTTGATAAATTCGAGGAGTGGAAGGCCAAGGTAGAAAGGGAGTCAAGGAAGGTTGTGAAGACATTTTGCATTGATAAAAGGGAGAGCTTACTTTAAAAACATTTTAGGCTTTTTATAAGAAAAATGAAATCAAAGGATAGCTTATTACAACTCAGCAGAAAAGAGTTTCTAAAAGGAAGACCTATGTGATAGTGGAAAAGGGTTTGACCATGATGAGGGGGAAGAACCTCTCAATGTCCTATTAGGGTGAGGCACTTAATACAATTGTTCACATCCTAAATAGGACAAAGGTGAAGGATGTTGAAGAAAAGATATCTTATGAAGTATATTATGGTAAGAAACCTATCATCTCACATATAAAGGTTTTTGCTTCTAATGCCTTTGTACTTGTGCATAATGATGAAAGGAAGAATTTGGATTCTATGAGACAAAATGTATATATGTCAGGTATAGTGAGGAGTTGAAAGCATATTGTCTCTTCAACCCAGATAAGAGAGAGATTCTAAAAGAACCCCCACAAGTACCAAGTTTGGAAATCAAGGGAAAGGATGAAGAATCCAAGGCAGAGGCACCTAGACCACCTAAAAGATCACCAAAAATGGAGAAGAAGCTTCCATGGTGGTGGTATGTGAGGATCCTATAGGCATCTCGGGTGACAAACATACTCGAGTCAAGTTTGGGGGTAAGGAGATCTCAAGAAATCTTACTATGAAATTAGCAATGGTGCCTCAAATGGATAACAAAAAATATTTTCAAGAAATGTAAGGTACAACAGAAAGGCAAGAGGCCATGAAGACTGAAATGAATGCTATTTTGAAGAATGACACCAGAGATTAGTAGAAAGGCCTTTCAATAGGAAGGTGATTGGTACTAAGTGGGTGTACAAGGCTTAGTTCAAATCTAATGGGACATTGGACAAATACAAAGTTAGGTTGGTGGTAAAAGGACATTCTCGACAAGTAGGAGATCTTGAATTCAACGAGGCCTTTTCTCAAGTAGAGGGACATTGGACAAAATACAAAGCTAGGCTGCTAGTGGTAAAGGGTCATTCTCAAGTAGAGGGTCTTGAATTCAATACAACCTTTTCTCCTATAGCATGGTTGGTGACCATTTTTATGGTGATAGCCTTGGCTACCCACCATATGTCGTCAATTTTCCAAATGGATGTGAAATTTGCATTTGTGAATGGGGATTTGAAGAAGAATATATTTGGACTAGCTAGGGTTTTCAAGTTCCATGTGCAGGTTGACAAGATTGTAACTAAAGAAGGATTTATATGAGCTAAAACAAGCCCTTAGAGCATGGTAACAAGGCATGAACAACAACTTTAAAATTGGGTTGAGTCAAAGTCCCTCTGATTCTAGTCTATGTTTCTTCTTAAGGGGAGAGAAGGCTGATAGTAGTCTTTTATGTTAATGATTTAAATACTTAAAAGTAATCATCGGGATAGGCTTGGGTCTCCTTCATGACTTCCTCAAAATAGAAGTCAAGCAAAAAGAACACAACATCATCTCTCAAGAGAAGTATTACTATGAGGTATTAAAGTGGTTCCAGATGGAGGATTTCAAAGTGGTAATGATGCCAATTGAGGTTGGTTGAAACTGAATGTACAAGGTACATCTCAATTGATAGATGCTAGCAGATATTGGAGGTTGGTAGGCAATTTTCTCTATTTGACTAGCACTAGCCAAAAAATTTCTTATTCCATTGGTGTAAATTGTTAGTTTTCTTTGAAACCCATGGATAATCACTATAATGTAGGATTATGAGTTATGAGGTACTTGGAGGATATTAGTACTTATGGTATCACATATAGCACATTTTTGGAGTTGCGTTATTTTTTAGATTTAGATTTGGTAGGTGATTGGGATACTCGATGTTCAACTTCAACCCATTGTTTCATTCTTGCTCTAGGGTCATTTCATCTACAGAGGTGGAGTGCAAGGCTACTTGTATTATGGCATGTGAGATGTGTTGGCTAAGATGGATGCTAGAAGGTACGGACATGCTTCAAGCATTGGACAATTTGAGTTGCATCGCCAGTGCAAAGAACCGCATTTTCCATGCACAAAAAATCATATCAAAGTCCATTACCACTTCATTTGGAAGCTCATCATTGATGAGATTGTGGAGCTGATGTACTATCTAACAAACTGACTTGTCATTTTAAATGTTTTCACAAAAGCTCTTCCATGAGACCAACTAGAGTAGCTCATTTGTCAAGATAGGATTGGCCCATCATTGCATAATTGAGAGGGGTGTTAAAATTCATTGACCCACTTGTGTACTACCAATTGAGGAGGACAAAAACTTAAATAGATTGAGAGATAGATGGGGTGACCAAGAGCATGGTTGTGCAACTATTTGTAGTGTTTTTGGAGCAGTGGCTGCATGGGTAGAGCACTTGAAGCAGTTATGATGGAGAAGGGCACTTTTGTGTGGCATCAAGGAAAAAGGAGATAAGGGATAGACCACTGACAAGGCTTATCTATAGCCCTACTAGTAGGCAAGGAAGTCTACAGATTATGGGTCAAACAGATTGCAAGTCGAGCAATCAATAGTCTTTGAAACCCACAGACTGAGCTACTCTAGATCTAAAAATACCTCCTACAGTCCTTTGCATTATGTGCAACATTTACTAAGCAATATAGCTAATAGTGTGGATTTGTAAAGAGTGTGGAGTGATCTACTTGTGTCATTATTGTAATCACCTAGACTATTGTTTTGTGCCTAGCTCCTTTGCTAGAAGCTTTGTGCTTTGTTGTGATCTATCTTTCCCACATGAATGGATGAATAAGGTTTGAGTTCTCTCTCTATATTCTTCTCTTCTATCTACAATATACTCTCTTGAGTGAGGCTTTCATTAATCAGTGCATCTAGAGTGATTGGAAAGAGTTTCTAAGATCCTTCCATTGTGTGATGTTTGAGTCCTTTAGACCTCTATTCTTTGGCAAACTCACAAAATGAATGTATGAATCAAGCTCTCTATAATCACTTATTGAAATAGTGCATAAATAAGAAGCCCATAATGTATAAATTACAACAAAGAAGAGATACTAAAATACCCAATAAATGTATGTCCACCAGAAAGGGAAAACTTAGAATTGACATGAAGTCTCCCTTCATACTCAAGAGTATCTCCTAGAGAATTTTTTCATATGGTACATTGACCTTTGATGCATAAAACAAAATCACTTTATGATATTTTGAATTTGAGAGAGAGAGAGAGAGAGAGAGAGAGAGAGAGAGAGAGATTTAAAAGTCTTTAAAAGACTAAAGGATCTATGAGGTTGAAAGGACTAGATTTGATGAGTTGAATGGGTGGAGCCTTTAAGTGGGCGTAGATAAATACAACATAATCATAGAAGCATTAATACATAAAAATATTTGATCCCATAGAGAGGATGGAAGTCATGGTGTGGTATCATTGCAGTGGTCATCTGGATGCTAGTAGTAGCGGGGTCAAGCCCATGAGGTAAGGCCCAAGGGGGAGCTTGGTGGGGTACAAGGATATAGTGGCATAATATTTAATAGAGAGCTATTGGTAGTTGGTATGTGGTCCAATGTCATCTCCTAGTTGTGGCCTTGTGTAAGAAGAGTGCCATTGTCACCCGCATCACTCATGCCTCTATTTTGGTGAACATGGAGGAAAGATCCCCAAGCTTGGTCTGTGTAGTAACTCATTGGAGAGTTTATTGTGTCTTTGACTCTAGACCTTGGCTCTACCATCCCCTTGGGGCATACTAGTCCTTTTTGCTATTGGGCTATAAAACTCAATGATCATGCTTTGAGTTGAGTCTACCAGTTGTATACACTAATCTCTCTATGTGTCCTAAGCAAATGCTCTTTGTGTCACATAGCCTCATGAAAGCCACCAAGCATTTGTATTCTAGGTAAGACAAGAAACTAGAAGGTCATCGAGTTATTTGGGAGGATCTCATATAAGTACACACATTCAAGCACTGTTTGGCACCTAGAGGGCTCCTAGTAAAGCTAAGTTTCTATAGGGACCACTTCTTACAGATTTTAGAGGAGGGGTTTATTGACCAACTAGGTTATACATGGGTTCACCTCCCCCATGCCTTGAGGATATCAATCGGGTAGTTTTGTGTCTCATCACACTAGCTACATGAGAATGGGTAGAGAGGCCGCATTCGTACTCTATGTGATTGGTAAGTGATCTAGTCAGAGGAGCACTTCACTTTTAGATGCCCTGTGTACTTTGAAATCCGAAGTCATTACCATTGTCTCTTTAGGGATGGTTTTGGATCCTTGATACGTGAGCGAAAAAGAAGGAGCCTCAATGCTATAGTAAATGGGTGGTAATCTGTCCATGTGCCTTAAACTCTCAAACCATCTACATGTACATGCATATCAACACCTCCGATTGCCCTCAATTGCTAAATTCATGGATGAAGATAGGTCTCAACCATGGTAGCCTGCATTGTCCTCAGGTATAAGAGCCATGAAGATAAGTCCCAACCATGGTAGCCTACATTTTCCTAAGGTATAAGAGCCATAATACTTGACTCAAAAGAGGTATGTGATAACTTGGAATGCTACGCCAAGCTACATGGGGACACTCCAAACTCACCCAGAATTATATGATGATGTGGGGAGTGATGGCTTACTATGTATCATCCATTGATAGAAAGAGAGCTTGAAGTTGCTTCACTCAAGCCCAATCTACCCCTAATAGATAGGGCCCCCAACAAGGACTTCCATACATAGCTAATAGGTGGACCAAGGAGTTAAAAAGAAGAGACTTAGTCCAAGTATCCTAAAAATAAGAGTGATATCATACTAGAGTTTAGCAATTGTGGCATATCCTCTACTTAGTTGGGCCTAGATCATTTTTAATCATGAAAATTGGGTCAGAGAAGAGAATCCTAAACCGGACCCAAGCTCATATGATTAAGATGCAACACCTGCACTAATCATCCACCTAGTGTAAATTGATGTGTGTGGTTGGTTGGTCAAGATGTGTTGAAGAGCATGACCTTGGTTTACCAAGTGACCTTCAAGTCATGTGTCTCATAGAAGGTATGAATTGCACCCAAGTGTCATTGGAGGCTCTGTACTAAGGATAAGCTCATACGACAACAATGTCTACATACAAGAGGGTATAAATCAAGTAGCCAGCAAGAGAGCAACTTGCCCCCATAGTGTCAAGCCTCCTTTCCATTGTTCATTAAAAATAGAGAACCTAGCAAGACAACAACTTGCCCCCATAGTGTCAAGCCTCCTTGCCATTGTTCATAAAAAATAGAGATTTTCATACTAAATGAATTGTAATTTTTCTATTTAGATATGCTTTTTTTGGGTTCACAAAACCTTTAAGATTTGTATCATTCTAGTTATATTGTACCAAAAATCCAGCATATTCACCTAAAAAACATCCAAATATTTCAACTTGAAGGCCTTTGAATTTTTGGAGAAAAGGGTCTTCCTTGAACAATTCCACTTGCATAGTTTTTGAAGTACTTCATTAAGATCATTGAGGTCCTCATTTATAGATCTATCCTCCATTTTGCCACCTAAGAACAAATAAAATTCCTTCGTATATGTTGCCTTCACATTTTCTAGTATGTCACCAAAAGGCATGCCATAATAGTTTCATAAAGTATAAGGTACAGAGTTTAAAGGATTAGCTACTTAGCCCAATGACTCTTAGAGGGTAATGAAGCTACAAAGCTAGCATGAAACAACATGGTAAAGTCAAACAACTATCAAGAGATTTGTCTCTTGCAAGCCCACAGCTTGTTGACTCGTACAAGGCAAGAACTGCAAAGTACCTATGTATTTTTAGTGGGCCATGAGTTCAGGTAACCGCTAAAGAATTTTTAGTGGGCCATGAGATTTGGTAACCTCCAAAGTCTAATATGCTGTAAGGGTAGGTAGAGAGACCCATTGGACCATTGCTTGGGCCACCCCACTGCCATTGGCTACCATAATCCACACTATGGGCTATACGTTATGGTCAAGAATGTGTGTTTAATCTCTATAAAATCTCACATAGGAATCAAGGCAAACATCCATCGACATAGATCCTTGGGTTGCATATCTACCTAAGTTCTTACAAAAGCCAATCTATAGTGTCTTGAAGGAAAAAACTTTACAAATTTTTTGCTTATCTTTTATTTTAGGTACTCCATCATAGGCCATTTCGCTTAAGAATTCACAATGTGCACATTTTAAATTTTAAATCCAATTGTCTACAAGGGAGTTAGTGATGAGTCTATGAGCTTAAGACCCTTGGAGGATGAGGAGCGAAAGCACAAAAAAGGTAGGGTTTGATGAGGAGGCAAATCTTGGCCTTCTAAATTTGAAAATTCATCCCATATGAAATTGAATACTCATTGAATACACACAATATTAGATTAATGTTTCATGATTCACATTTTTAATTATGTGCTTACTATCTAATCATGAATAACAACTATACACAAATGCAAGCTCTATGTGTGTGTGTGTGTGTGTGTGTGAGAGAGAGAGAGAGAGAGAGAGAGAGAGAGAGAGAGAGAGAGAGAGAGAGAGAGAGAGAGAGAGAACCTCAATTGCATTTTTGCATAGGTCTGTAAGATGAGATTCCATGTCTTTTAGTTTTTTTAATAAAGAGAGTTTCTCTTCAAGTAACTCCTTCACACGATTTTCTTGCTCCCTCTCCATGCTAGCTCTAAGTTCTTGTTTTTCTTTATCCATTTGATGAAGAATAAATCCAAGTTGTTGTTCCTTCTCCTTTGAGTATCTACAATATCAATTAAAATAAAACTTATACTAAATTCTTGTCTCATTCATGGGATAAGTTAAGAGACATATTTATCATTATGAAAAAGTTTTCCTTATATGACTATAATAGTGTATATGGATACTTGCAAATGTTTGAAAAAATTTAAGCATAAAATTAGATAATTAGGTCCAAATAAGTGCTGATAATGGTAGAGCAAAATCCTTTCACAATACATGGATACATGCATGCACACAATGCTTGCATATGTCCGTGTGTGTGTGTGTGTGTGCATGCATGCATGCATGCATGTGTGTGTGTGCACATTCATGCATGTGTGTGTGTGTGTGTGTGTGTGTGCACGTGTGTACGTTCATGCATGTGTGTGTGTGTGTGTGTGAGTGCAAGGTCACACATGCACATGTGTGTGTGTGTGTGAAGGCTCGACAAAACCCCGATTCATGGTGAAATGAGAACAATTTTGGTACTGTATATAAAGGGAAAAATTCTATGAAACATTACAAAAGAGACAAGAGGTGTACAATTTGCAAAAGGTTTGTAGAATGCATGACTATACAAACAAGTATTGCTGTTATAAGTCGTAACAAGCATGATTTTTATTGAACAGGGGATTTTGCATACCCATCACCATTCAATATAAAAACATGGTGAGAACCAGCTTGAGCTTAGTTGGGAAGGCATGTGTTAGTTGGGAAGGCATGTGTCATAAACACCCCTCCCTTGTTATCGGGGTCACAATAAAAATTACCACTTAATAACACACTTATAAAGCTATAAATATTAAGAAGAGGAGGGTGCAGGACAATTTTGGGTTACATTAGGCGGAAATTTATACAAAATTTTGGAAAGAGGAAAGGGGGAAAAAGGCCCTCGAGGGGGGGGGGGAATTAATGCGATTTTATGCAAGTAAGGTTAATGTGGAGGGAAATAAATAATGGGAAGGAATAATGATAAAGAATAATGGATTAGAAGTGCATTTGTAATGGGAGAGAGTATGTTAAGAGGAGAAAAACAAATAAATTATAAGTAAAAAAAGTAAAGTGAAAAAGGAGTATGACTTTTAAGAAAGAAGAATGAATTTTAAGAAATTCAAAGGAAATTAAAGAAAGAATTTTAAGAATTATTAAAAGAAAGAATTTTAAAGAATGAATGTTTTAAAAAAAGAGGAATTTTTAAAGAAAAAAAGTGGGGGGAAACCATTAAAAATGTAAGGAAAGAATTTTAAGAGGACAACATGGTATCTTAAAATATCTATCTTTAAACTATTGAATACAACAAATAATTATCTTTTGAAAATAGCTTCTAAAATTTTAACTTTAAAACATGGTATCTTTAAAAATCTATCTTTAAACTATTGAATACAACAAAGCATACTTTTTAAAAAGTAGCTTCTAAAATTTTGACTTTCAAAACAAATGAGCCAACAAAGCCCAAAACAAAATTCAACTTTCAAAACATTTATTTCTTTTGTTAAAAGAGTTCAAAGATTTACTCCACTTTCACAGATCATTAAGTTTCTGACCATCAGAGTCATCATCATCATTATGGTTTGGAAGGCCAATAAGGTCTTCCTCATCATTGTTTTTAGTAGTGTGACCCTCTACCTCTTGCTCCTCCTCATTGAATTGGATTGCAATGGCCATTTCAATGATGTGAGGAACCTCTCCACAAGGGATGGAATTGGGAACAATATCATATGTCAACTTTGGATCCTGCTCCTCATTTCTTACATCTCCTAAGGTAGCTAACACTTTATGATTGCAACATATATATATATATATATATACTAGCTTCTCAGCTTGATATTCTATTCATACATTCCTCAAAGTAGTGTGGATGTACTAATAGTGGCTCTTATTCATTTTAGTAGTAGCTGCATTAGAGGATGAATTGCTTTGCCTTTCTGAGCATATGTCAATCTGGCTAGTGGTCTGCTTTCCCTAGTAGACTATTTGAGCTGCTGTGGCTCTGCTTGGGGTGTTGTTGGCAATTCTTGCTCTTCTTCACATCAACCTATTTTGTAGATGACTGTGAAGCTGATGCTTCTATCTCTTGTGTAGGTGAGATTTTCCATTCTGATTCCTCATCAAAGATTACATCTCTGGAGATAATGACTTTGCAGTTGATGGGATCATACAACTTGTATGCTTTGCTTTCTTCATCGTAGCCAACCATGATGCATTTACATGACTTCGCATCCAATTTTCTGCTATGATCATCATGTATGTGGGCATATGCTATGCAACCAAATATGCGGAGATGCCCAATGTGTGGCTTGTGTCCACTGAATGCTTAATAAGGAGTCATACCTTGGATCGGTTCAATAGGAAGCCGATTAAGCAAATAGTTTGCATTGGCTATTGCTCCTACTTGATAATGATTCGAAAGATGCTTTTCACTAAGCATTGTTCTAGCACTGTCTGCTAAAGTCCCATTCTTCCTTTCAGCTCTTGGATTCTGCTGAGGAGTATCTGCACATGTGAATTGTCTTCATATGCCATGATTTTTGCAAAAGTTCATGAATGCTAAAGACATGTATTCACCTCCTCTATGTGATCTCATGACCTTGATCTTTCTGCCTATCTAGTTTTCTACCATGGCTTTGAATTCTTGAAATCTAGAAAACACTTCAGATTTCTCTTTCAGAAAGTAGACCCAACAATATCTGCTATAGTTGTTGATGAAAGTCAAGTAGTAAAGTGAACCATTGATGCTGCGGGTCTAGGCATAATAACTCCATACATCTGTATGAATTAGATCAAGAATACCTCGTGCACGAGAGATACTTTTGCCAAAGTTGGTTCGCTTTTGTTTGTCAAAGAAGCATGCTTTGCAAACTTTTTCAAGAAACCATAGCTTTGGAATCCCAATTGCCATATTCTGATTCCCGAGATCTAACAAGTACTTGAAGTTGACATGATCATATCTCTTGTGCCATTTTGCAGATAGTGGCATCTGTTGCGGTTGAGCTGACATGGCATGCTTATCTGGTACTGTAGCTAGCATTCTATATAAGCGTCCTTCCTTGAAACCTTTTGCTACTAGCTGACATCTTTTGGATTTATCTCTGATAGTGCATTCATCACCGTCGAAGATGACTCGATAATTGTGTTCCGTCATTTGACCTACTGACAAAAGGTTCTTGCTGAGCTTCGGAACATAGAGCACATCTTTCACTAATCCTTTTGTACTAGTGAAATTGTTCATAGGGATAACACCTGTCCGTTGAACTGGATTTGGTGTATTGTTTGTTATGTAGATGACATTTTTCTGTCCTTCTAATGGCTTCATTTCTGTGAACCATTCCTGATGATTTGTCATGTGAGATGATGCACTGCTGTCGATGTACTAAGGATCCAATTCCACTTGGTTGACTTGATAGCTGTAATCGTCTTTGGGATTAGAATCAGCGTTTGGGTACACTGTATTAGTCTGATGCATTTCCTCATGCATTTCCTCACTTGCAAGAAACATATTTCCATGTTCATTTGCAAAATGACAGTGACTAGAATGTCCACCACGATGATTTCCTTTGCCTCAAAAATTCCCTCAATTGCTGCTGGATTGACTGCCTTGGTCGTACTGCTTCTTGTGGTAATCTCTTTCATAGTCTCCAAACTTGTGACAATAGTTGCATTGAATGTTTGACACGTTGGTGGATGCATTCCCTGGTCCTTGAAATCTTCCTTGGTTGGAATGATTTCCTCTTTGTTGATTCTAATGCTGTTGAGGATGATGTTGATGCTGACTTTGATTTTGTTGCTGATGATGGCTACCTTTTTTATATGATCTACCTTTGCCTCTGCTTCCTGTCTGAAGCTATAAATGCCTGATCATTAGAATGACCTTTGCGTGCTTGAATTGCCTAAGTCCTGAGTTCTCACCAAGTAGAACTGACTGAAGTTCTTCCAGTGTCGGAATTTGTCGTTGAATGGAAATACTCTGAACTAGATTCTCGTATCCCTCTCCTAGTCCATTTAGGATTACTTGAACCATTTTTGCAGGGTTCATAGTCTCTCCTACTGCTGCAAGTTGATTGTTGTAGTCTTTTATATGGAATACATAAGCATGACTGGTTTCACTGTTGCTGTGAAATCTCTGGTTGATCTGGTTTCTCAAGGTGAGAATCTTGGTTGTGTTATTGGACTCGTAGAGAGCTGCAAACATATCCCATGCTTCTTTCGATGTCTTGACTATGTTGAGTTGTCCTAGCATGACATCTTGCACATTTTGCTTGATCAGATGATAGGCGTACTTATCTTCCTTATCCCATTTTGCCTGAGCTCAGGCAATGGCAAGATCTGCTATTGGTCCAAAAACTATTTGTGTAGTTGTAGATCTCATTGTTGGTGCTGTGAAAACAGATGGAGTAGAGCTACTTGTGGCTCGATCGTCCAATGGTCTAGGTGTAGATCCATCAACATACTTCCATTTGTCCTAAAGTACAAGAATGGTCTCCATTTGGTATTTCCATGTACCGTAATTGGAGTTGTCTAACTTAGTAGATGCCTCTAGATTGAGGTTGCTAGTCATAAACATGGTGCAAGAAATGTACTCAAAAGTGTCGTGAAAATCTCTGTATGAATCAACTACAAATACACTGACTATGCCAAGTGAAATCTTTGAACCATCGGTGAAGATACAATTGCAATATAAAATATGATTTGTAGTACAAGGCTTGTGGCAAATGATGCTGGGAATAGCCAAGAGGCTTTACAAGGTTGAAATGATGAGCACGATGCCGTGAGATAGCCGAATAGGCTTGACAATGGTGGCATGTGTGTGTGAAATCAAATGCTATCTGCCCACTGAAACAATCTACAATGCCTCTGTACTCTCTGAAGTCTGCTCACTGAACTGATGAACGTAAGGTTTCAGGTAATGTAATGATGTGAAATCATATGTGAGCGTATGGACTAACTCTGAGTAGGTACCAGTTGGGAATTTCGAGCATGGCTTAGATTGGCAACTTGGGAAAATTAGAGGGGTCGATCTAGTCTACTCTGATCTAGATCTATACCAACCATCGATCGATGAAAGAACAACAAATCGTTCCTTTTCTTTTGTTCTTTTTAAGTGCTGGATCAGATGCATCGATGTAGAGCGAATGTGCATGAAGGAAGTGGTTTTGTCAGCGGCAAGGCTCAAATGTGAGTGTAACTTGTGCCAAAATGTGCATGTAATGTAACAAGCGCGTAGAGCACAAAAAAATGAGCGACTTTCCTTTTTGGAGCGCCCTCAAATTCTTCCTGGATCAAGAGATATGACTTGATCTAGGTGGAGGGGCAAAAGGAGTGCAAATGGTGCTCAATGATGATGTGTCACTATGGGTCACATGCAGTGATGATGTGGCATTGTTCCTAGCAAGAGGTGTGCTAATGGAGCCTTGTGCTGAGGTGGCAAGAGTGGTCACATGAAGTGACTATGGAGCACTGTGTGTGCTTACAGAGGTCAGTGTTGGGTGATTGGACAGCTAAGGTGGCACAAATGATGATGTCAATAGATGATGTGGCAATGATGACATGGTAGATGATGTGGTAGTGATGATGTGGCATAGGTGATGTGGAAAATGATGTGGCACAGGTGACATGGCAGTAGTGATGACATGGCTGATGAGCTGGCAAGGTGACATGGCCAAATCACGTGGCACTGGGGATAAGGTGATGACGTGGTAGCCTCATGAGGCTACTGATATGGCATGTAGATAGGATGTGATGATGTGTCCAGTGGATAAGGATTCCATGTGGGAGCCGATGGTCCAGTGGATAAGGATTCCATGAGGCGTAGGTAGGAGCTCGGAGCTTGTAGAGGTGTTGAAGTGTTTGGGAGGCATTGCAGCTCGTCATTGATGCTTGTTGGAGTCATTAGTTGTTGATCTGGCATAGATGCTTGCAGTCGTATTAATCCCACCCCTTCGCATGGATGCTTCGGCAGACCACCAGCTTGAGACTTTGCGTCTCTTTGGTTGCTCAGTAGGCAGTGAGAAGTAGGGGGGCCTTGTGTGATCTCTCAAGGCTTCTGAGGCTGACCATGCTGCCATTGAGGAGGCTATGAAGCTCCTCCAGAACTTGAAGCTACAGCTTCAGGATGCTTCCAAGCACAACGCTTGGCATGGGGAATGGAGTTGGCAGTGTGGAATCATTTCACAGAGATAGAAAAGCGGGTGCCTCTGGCTCAGAGCTTGAAGCCACAAATGATGGACAACGGAGAAGATCATTTGTAGCATGGGAGCTCAGATCGATTGTAGTTTGTTGTAGGTCACTGAGCGTGGGCAGTGTTGTAGGAGCACACAGTTGGAGTTGTTTGTTGCAATGCTTGACAAGTTCGAACAATCTCATTGATGGCACTATTGACATTGAAGCCTTGAAGACTATTGATGAAGCGAGGTTGGAGTCGAGTAGGTTGTTGGAGAAAAGAGTAGAGCTCTCAATCAAAGAGCTCTCTCTCTCCCTCTCAGAATGGAAAATGTTTCTCTCTTTCACAAATAGAATTCTCAAGAATACTCTCAAAATCTCATGAAATGGACCTCATAGAATTTCTCACAACTGAAATCTCGCTCCCTCTTTCTCTCTCCAATGAATAGAAAGTCTCAAAGAAGGAATGAATAGAATGGAATGAGATTAACAGAAATCTCACAATCTCTCATGGACGGAATTCTCACATGAACGAAAATTTCTCTCAGAGAAGAGAAAACTCGATCTCAATCTCTCAATCACTCTCTCCGTACTCTCAAGGATTGCAATGCCTCAGCAGAAAGCAAGGGAGCTTTGATACTAGGACAAAATATGAAGAGGGGGGAGGAGAAGAGTGGAGATGAGGAGAGAGGGCACAGCTAGAGAGCACACCACAAATGACTAACTGTACACTAGATTTAAATGAAAAAATAGAATATAAACAAACCCATTTATGGTTAGGGTTAGGGGATCTAACCCTTTCCTTTATAGCACTCGATAAGGTTAGTGCTATGCACATATGATCACATGATGGTGCTACGCACACATGATCACATGATGTTGAGCGTGAACTCTCAACACTTCTTGAAGCCTTTGGACCTCTTATAATACTCCTTTGTTAGTATTGGCAGTTTTGTCTTCCTAAAACAACTTGGTGATTGTCCCTTGACTTGCTTTCTTCTTGAATGATTTGAATATATCCTCATTTTCTTTGTTGATTTTGCCTACCCACTACTCCCTATAGTATCTGCATTATTGGTGTGTCTTAATAGTGTCCTCTTTCCTAATTTCATATTTTGCTATCCTTAATTTTTCTTGTCCTATTGTTGAATCGTAATCCACTAGATTTTGTAAGCTCTCCTCTAAATCATGCCTTCTTCTTGCCTTAGCCACTATAGCTTCCAACCTTTAGGAAGGTTTGTGTTTTGTTGATTGCTCTTACCCACTTGTGAGAACCCTCTTAAGTGCTATTGTAAGCTTTTCAAAGTGGACAATACACTTCTTAATCACTTGGTTTCTTTCTTTTCTACATCAACCATTGATAAATGAGTCATAAGGCATCTAGAGATGCATTATGAAATGCCATTGTATTCGAGCATAACTAGATGGACTATACTATAGTACCTCTCAAAAAATTTGAGTTGCTCTTATTTCTCATTGGCACATAACCTAGCAAAAAGATTGTAAAGGAAATGCTTAATCTTCTCTAGATTCCCTCCTAAAATCTTTTTGAAAATCTCAAATTCGTGAATAGGTATGCTATTTGAGGTGATGTCTTGCATCTTTTGCAAATTTTACTTCCTTTTCCTATTGCTATAGCCCTACACCCTATCCAACTCCCTTGTGTATGATTAAGCAAGAAGACAATACTATTTCTCAAGGATAACCTTGTTCCATAAACGACCAAAACGTGTAGTTCATGTGCTAAAGGAGTTCCTTCTCAAACATTTCCTATCGAGAGTATTCATCATCTCCTAGATGTCAGTTGAGTTGAGCTATTGACTCCCCATCCAAGCAAGAGTGTCCCTATCCTAGATTAGCATTATTTCTTAGATTCCTTAAACATTAAACATATTTATCCTAAAAACTTTCAAAGTATTATAGTAGGGATTATAGTATGGCTTAAGAGGGGCATCAAATTGGAAAAGGAGCAACTGGAAAAAACAAAAAAAGATACATGAAATCTACTATAAAATGTGGCAGAAGCCATTTAAAAGTAGTTTTTTGATTCTTAAATGGAAATTTACAATGATTTTTTGATAAGGTGGATATCCTCTTGTTTTTGGTAGCTCTAAGTAGTTGGACTAATGTAAAGATGTACTTATGTTGAAATTATAAATAAACACTTGAATTTTTCTCCTTTAAAAAAAATCTTAGGTCAAATATGGCCTCAATTTGAGTGCGATTTAGTTGAGGTTAGATCACAAGAGATAGGCTAACTTTTTAAATTATTTAAAGTATTAAAATTTAGTCTAGAACTTTAAATCTTATTAGTGTGTCTTTAGGGATTTTTAGGTAACTAGACCTAGTAGGTTTAGAATTACTAGTTTGACCAACTAAGCATAGGTTCCACATAGTTAGGCTACTTAGGCTATATAGCTTATGTTAGATTCACATCTATAGATTAGCTAGTTTGGACTTACTAGTTTAACAAACTAAGCATAGGTTGCACAATCTCTGGTTAATTAGTCTTATAAAACTTGTGCTAGATTCAAGGGTAGAACAAGTGAAAGTTGAATGTATGGCAAAGGCATTGGTGTAGATAAGGGTGATGCCAACTGTGACACAAAAAATTGATATTTTTTATTTGGCATTGGTATTGTTTTTTTCTCTGTTTAAGAGTTTGAATTACAAGTGATAGCCTAGCAGCTCTGACTTATTTCTATTTTCTAAGATATTGTATAGGATTGAGAGGATGAGTGGAATGGATCATTGTAAATACCATAGGTATGAATTATGAATACCTTGCTATAGGGTGAGAGTTATTTGTGTATGGGATATTATGGGGTTTTTAGAAAATATGAAGAGTGAGTCATATAAAGAGGTGGGATCATGTCCATGTGTTCCAATAATATAAGAGAGGCCACATGCCAAGCATGTGGAAGGCATGTGGAGGAGTGTGGAGTCAAGAGGAATCCTTCTAGAATTCCCATGTGGAATAAGGAGGATGTGGACATATGGAAAAGAGAGGGTCCCTATGGGCTCCATGTGGTTTCTCTTGACTTTCTCAATATTTTAAGAGTCTTGAGCATATTTTGATGGGACACATGGCAAGAGTAGCCAAAAAGGACATGGATGGTGACATACGGGCTTATGTGATTGATGGGGAAAAGAACCTAAAGGTAGCAATTTTAAATGGGTGAAGGAGGGTGACAAAATCTCTAAAAGGAGCCCTCCTCTCCCTTGTTCATCATCTCTTCCACCATTAGGCCTCATGTTGCTGTAGCTCTAGTCTCCTTAAGCCTCTTCCATGATCCTTCTCTCCCTCTTGTAGATATTCTCTTATGTAGACTCGAGTCCATCTCTCTCTAGTTCATTCTCTCTCTATGAGTAGTCTTGGAGATTCCGCACCCTCTTATACGTATGAAACCTCTTCTTCTCCCTTGTGTTTATAGTATTTTAAGTTGCATTGGAGTGGAGTCTCACTCTATTGGTAATGAAGGTCACTTTAGGTTCTCTCTCTTGAGTGTCTCTTTCCTTTTTCCATTGTTGTCTCTTCCAAAGTGCTCAAAAGTGTTGTGTATTCGGCCGCTCATTGCGCATACATGGTTTATCTATTTTCCAAGCCACAAAGGGAGCTCTTCCTTCCCTCCTAGGTGACCTCTATGGGGACTTGGATCGTTGATGAAGTCTAAGCATGGAGGTAGTATTCTCCCAAGTCGGCACCAGTAGAAGGAGTAGGTGTTTTTCATGATAGTTTGACCCCCTGTGAGTATTTTGTTGCTCCATCGTCCGATTTGGATGAAAATTATATCAACGCAAATCTCTCTTCAAGGAGCATCATCCCATGTCTTCAGTTATTGTATTAGATTCTAGACCAAAAATCTATGACTCTGTGTGTATGACTGTTTCTTTTTTACCCAGTTTTTACCCCTGTCTAGTAGACTGCCCATATCTTTCCAACCGCTTCTCTCTTTCTTATGAAACTTATATTAGAGCGAAGTGCATTTAAGCACATTTGGATATGTGTTTGAATATTTTATATCATGTCTCTACTAAAAGTTATGGGTCTCTGTGTCTTATGATAGTTTGGAGAGTGTTTTGAACTAACTGTAAAGGTGTCTATGAAGGAGGTGCAATGTTTCCTCGAAACCTACCCATTCGACCCAATCAGCCCCTTCAAAATCCTTGATATATATCAGTTCATGTCATGTTGAGCCGCAAGATCTTCTTTCAATAATGTATCACTCTTCTCTTTGGCGCAGACTGGCTTGCTGAGATTATGGCCTCCGTTGATCCTTTCCTTCTCTATATTACCATCTTCATTCTCATATAAGGGAGCATAGTATGGTGTGGTCTCTTGGTATAAAAGCTTCTTTTTAATATCTCTTTTCGAGTGATGAATATCTCTATCACTCAGTTCAAAAGCAGCAGGAAGTGAAGAGCTGCGTGAAGTTTATTACCCCCAACTTCATGTCACATCTTTTGGTGGAGATGCTGCGTACATTTGGTATTGGATTCATCCCACCTTACTAAACAGTCTTGGGTGTACTTGATTGCATGTTAAACCTAGTATAGGCATGTGTTTTTTGATGTGATAAAGAAGATGCCTGGAAGAACTCCATTAGAAGAGATTGCAGCCCGTTTAAGAGAACTAGAAGATTGTGAAATGCTCAAGCTATTTGCATGGTCATTATGATCATATACTTTATGTTTGCACTCTTAAATATGTTGGTGAATCGCCAACATCGACAGCAGGCACAATGATAGATTGGGGATTGTTTTATGCACTAGTAGCTTGGTGTGAAGAAGAGTTGAGTCTTTGGGTAGTTTTTGACTATAATAGTGGAGTGGTGATTCTCAATGCTTTCAACTTCTTTTGCTATGCGAATGATGAAGAGTACAATATCCAATTTTGAGAAGGGTGATTCTTGAATACATGTATACACAATGTTTTCATGGTGCTAGTTGGTGACTTATTTTTGAAGATTTTATTGAGGATCACATTGTGGAGGGTTTTCAACAAGTGGTTATGCATAATAAGTTGGTCTTGGTATACTAAGGCTCTGTGGGATCTTATTTGGATCTTGGTTTTTCCCTTTTTTGTTTCATCATGGTGAAGATTCCAGTGTTTTGAGGGACCCAAGGGGAAGACCCGAAGTCTTATCTTTGGGATTTTGTTCGAGGATGCCGGATTTCTAGATGGTCCATGAAGGATCGGGCCTTAGAGGTGTAGTCTTGAGTTGGCATGAGGCCTTGCTGGACTCTACCAAGAAGAACTGGGACCAAGTGGTGGTTGCTGCAATAAAGTAGAGATTTGGGGCAGTGGAGTTGCCAAATGCTTTGATGTTGCAGTTGGACCGGTTTTATCAAGGAGAGGGTGAGATGGTCTCTGTGTTGGCAATTTGATATGAAACTTTATGGACAAAGTATGAAAGGGCAGCTTTGTGAGCTGTGGCATCTGCATCATCGGCCCCTCAAAGTCTTGTAGGGATGGAGCACTTAAAGATGAGCAAATTTGTTATGGCTTTGGAGCCTCGTCTTCACTCAAAAGTAATGAGTAAAGATCCAACAACATACGTGGAGGCACTTTGCATTGCGACCAAGAAAGAAGCTTCTCTAAAGATCGAATCCTCTTTTGAACAGCTTCAACTTCTAAGGTGGAGGTAATGGGCACTCCTCAGGTACCAAAGTCCTCTGAGTTAGATCATAATATTTCCCAATTGATGGCAGAGTTTGCTAATTTGAAATTGCATTTGGTTAATGCACGACAACCTAGAGCACCAAAGAGTGAAGATAGGCCTCGAGATAAGAGTGGGGTCACTTGATATGAATGTAATAAGAAAGGTTACTATCACCTTGAGTGTCCTAGATTGAGAAAGAAAGAAGAAAAACAAGTATCCTTGTTAGAAGCTTCTTCATGGGATGAGGAAAGAGAGGTAATGATGGCTAAACGGGGGCGTGGTAAAGCAAAAGAAGAAGAAGAAAGCAAGGAAGAAGTAGATGAGAAACATCAGGAAGAGGAACACTGTGGTAAGAAAAAGAAGGCATCTAGAAGGAGAATTAGTGTTAGAATTTCCTTTAGGACAAGGCATTGGAAGCTATGACTTGTTGTCTGACCTTAAAGAAAAGGAAGCTCATATCACCTTTAGTCAATTACTTGCTTTGTCTCCAAAACTATGGAAGGAGTGGAGAAAGCTAGCAAGCACAAGAGTGTCAAAGAAGAAAAGTGCCAATCCTATAAAGAAAAGGAAGCTCATATCACCTTTAGTCAATTACTTGCTTTGTCTCCAAAACTATGGAAGGAGTGGAGAAAGCTAGCAAGCACAAGAGTGTCAAAGAAGAAAAGTGCCAATCCTATTGTTCAAAAGGTAGACATAGATGTTGGTGATGATGTACTTGTGGTTGATGTGATCATTGATGGTCAAGTGATTTCTAATGTGTACATTGATGGAGGTGCATCGATTAATGTCATGAGTGAGAAGACCATGATAGATTAAAATACTCTAGTACTACCTCTCCTTATCACATCAAATTGGCTGCTGACAACACTAGGATTAAGACCTTGGGAGTTGTGAAGAATCTAGAAGTGGATGTATGTGGAATTTCTATGCCAACTACTTTTTAGGTGATCCCTACCAAGCAAAATGCACGTGCCTATCCATTGATTTTGGGAAGGCCTTGGCTATGCAAGGTAAAGGATGTTTAAAAGTGGGATACTGGAGAATTGATTTTGTAGGGAGATGATAAGAAGGTGCGCTACAACATCATAAGTCACAAAAAGGAAGTTGTCAAGGAGGAGTCTTCAACATCAGAGAGTTTGAGCTCTGACTTAACCGCGATGAAGAAGAAGAGACAAGGTGTAGCTCCAAGGAGTTCAGCTCAGAGGGTGAGGTGGAAGGAGTGGCCTTTGGTCTTTGTCTTGGTGCTGATCGGTATGAGTCAGGAGGGAACAAGGTGATGGTACAAGAAGAACCTGTAGAGACACTTCATGTGGAGGATGTGGAGCACACTAAACGATGCCAACGCAATGAAGAGCTTCTTGGTGATTCTCTATCAAGGTAGTGAGAAGCTCCAGTACTTGGATATGTTAGATGATTTTCCATGTCTCTTTGCAAAACAACCAGCTATTCACATGTTCAACCAGTTTCTCTTATGGAGCACAAGGTTGAGTTGAAGCCAAAAAGCAAGCCAGTTGTGCAACACGTAAGGCGATTGGGGGTGATCCAAGCTGAGGCACTAAAGAAAGAGGTAACACAACTACTTGAGGCAGGATTCATCTTTCCTGTTGATGATTCAGAATGGATATCTCCTATAGTTTTCACACCAAAGAAAGGAAATAAGTGGTGGGTTTGTGTGGACTTTCGTCCTTTGAATGCATGCACTAAGAGAAATCATTTTCCTTTGCCATTCCAGGATGAAATACTAGACTAAGTAGTAGGGCATGACATGTATTCTATATGTGATGGGTATTCTAGGTACTTTCAAATTCGTATTCAAGAGGAAGATCAAAAGAAAACATCATTTGTCACACCTTGGGGAGTTTTTGCTTACAAAGTGATGCCTTTTGGGTTAACCAATGCATCAGCTACATTTCAAAGGTTCATGAGTCAAGTGCTCGAGCCTTACTTGGGAAAGTTCATAAGGGTGTTTTTGGATGATTTTTGCATTTATTCTCAGTGCATAGATCACATGGAGAAGTTAAAGATGGCCTTATCTAGGATTGATGAAGCAAAGGGGTGTCTATAAATCCTAGCAAGTGGCATTTGGCTCAAACAAAAGTAGTCTTGTTGGGGCATATTGTGTCTGAAGAAGGCCTACAAATGGATCCTGACAAGATTCAAGCAATCATGGCATTGCCAAGTCCTGAGAGTGTCATTGGTGTTCACAGAATTCTAGGAAAGATCAAGTATTATCAATGCTTTTGTGATGATTTCACAAAGATAATGCATCCCATGAACTTGTTGACAAGAAAAGGAGTTTCTTTCCAATGGGGTGTGGAGCAACAAGAGTCTTTTTAGCAACAACTTAAGGAGGCCATGAGTAAGGGCCCAATATTGAAGCCCCCTTATTGGTCTCAAGACTTTTATGTAAATCCAAGTGTATCTTTGCATTTAGTTGGTGCTGTATTGCTACAAAAAGGAGAGGCAGGTAGAATGCAACCCATCTATTATGCCAACCGATAGCTTATATAGGTGGAAACAAGGTATGAAGAAATGGAGCAGCAAGCCCTCTCTTTGGTGTTTTCAGTTAGAAAGTTTTGCTCCTATTTATTACCTCGGCAAGTTTTTCTTCCTTACCTCTCAGTCTATATTAGCATATCTAGTTCGCAAGCGTAATCCTAGAGGGAGATTTGCAAAATGGTTGTCAGAGCTTCAAGAGTTCTCTTTCTCTTTTGTCACTGAAAATACCACTAGGTCCACTATGGCAAATTTGCTCACAGGACGGGAGGATCTAGGAGAAGAAAAGAAATGTAAGGAGAACATTGAAGATGAAAGGGATACACCACCAGCAGCTCTTGTTTTGTATTTTGATGGGGCTTTTAGTCCTTCATGCCAACAAGGAGCCAGGGGGAGAGCCTTGATGAATTCTGAAGGTCAAGATGTGTGGGAAAGAGGACAAGAGCTTCCTATTATCACAATAACTAACAATGTAGCTAAGTATAGTTCTTTGATTCTTGGTTTGGAGGTTTGTCTTCAAAGTCAAGTTAAAGAATTGGAAGTACGAGGAGATTCTCAGCTTCTTATAAAGCAAATACAAGGGCATTACAAGACAAGAAATCCTCATTTGAAGGAGCTTAATCAAAAGGCTATGGCACTATGTAGGCAGTCTGATTTTTGCAAGTCTGTTCATATAAATAGAAAAGAAAATCAAAGGGCAGATGAGTTAGCTACTCAAGCCATTATAGTACAAGATTGGGGGGTGGTTTCTTTGGTAGACACTAGATGGCCAGAACTGCAAGATGTTTAGCAATATGTGGAAGAAGGCATGTTTCCTTGAGGGTTAAATCCACAATAGAAGCATAGATTGGTAAGGAAGGCTTGTCCCTATACTGTTGTTGATGACATTCTTTATAAATTGGGAAAAGATAAGGTGCTCCGTCAGGTGGTCCATCCCATGGAGACTAGGAGAATCCTAGAAATGTGTCATGAATGCTCCGATCATTTTGCTTCAGTGAGCACATCTAGGAGAATTCTTAATGTAGGTTACTTTTGGCCATGCCTCCATAAGGATGTATATGAATGGTGTCAAAGTTGTAAAGTATGCCAAAAGTTTGGAAGGCGATAGTTGATTCTTGGGCCCTCGAAGCCTATTCCCGCATATGGACCATTTGAGAGGTGGGGGTTGGAATTTGTGGGACCACTCCCTTGCTCATCTCAAGCATTATTTATTGTGGCCACAGATTATGCGACTCGGTGGGGCCACAATCAATAGCAAGGCAAGCACAGTTGCAAAATTTCTCTTTGATCAAATTTGTTCACGCTTTGGATATCCTTCCTTTGGAAATTCTCACTGATGGAGGAACCTCTTTTTGAAATGAACTAATTGAAGATGTGGTGCATAAGCTAAAGATAAATCATAGCATGTCCACACCATACTATCCCCAATGTAATGGCTTGGCAGAGAAAACAAATGGATTGTTGTGCAATTCAATGGGAAAACTTGTAGACACCAAGAAAAGGCATTAGGATAGGCACTTGGCAGAAGTTTTATGGGCTTACAGAACCACACACAAGCTAGCTATTGGTTTTACACCATTCCAACTAGTGTATGGAATAGAAGCCATTTTGCCCATTGAATTGGAGATACATAGTCTTCGCATTGCTGTTGCAAGAAAAGGACAGGAGGATGCCTATGCTCAATGCTTGGTATAGCTAGAAGCCTTGGTTGAATGCACATTATAGGCCTTACAAAACTTGGAAGCTTCTCAAAAAAGGTGCAACGCCTGTTTTGACACCAAATTACGGAAGAAGAAAGATATTGCAGAAGAAGATTTGGTCATGAGATTTGATAGCCATCTGGACAAGCGGCTAGACAAAAATTTTATCGGCCAATGGGAGGGACCATATCAAGTCAAAAAGAAGTTCACGAATGGAACCTATCAGCTTGAAAATGTTGATGGCATGGTGATACTCGAATGCACCAATGAGTATTGCCTTAAATTCTTCTATGCTTGACCACCTTGAGGGCCAGCAGACCCTCTTTGTCACTAGAGAGGATCTGCTAGGGGGGGAAGATGTGATGCCCAAAATTGATATTTTTTTATTTGGCATTGGTATTGCTTTCTTCTATGTTTGATATGAGTTTGAGTATCAAGTGATAGCCTAGCGGCTCTCACTTATTTCTATTTTCTAAGATATTGTATGGGATTGAGAGGATGAGTGGAATGGATCATTGTAAATACCATAGGTATGAATTACAAATACCTTGGTATGGGGTGAGAGTTATTTGTGTGTGGGATATTATGGGGTTTTTAGAAAATAGGAAGAGTGAGCCATATAAAGAGGTGGGCTCATGTCCATGTGTTCCAAGCGTGTGGAAGGCATGTGGAGGAGTGTGGAGTCAAGAGGAATCCTTCTAGAATTCCCATGTGGAATAAGGAGGATGTGGACATATGGAAAAGAGAGGGTCCCTATGGGCTCCATGTGGGGAGACTCTTGAATTTCTTAATATTTTAAGAGTCTTGAGCATCTTTTGATGGGACACATGGCAAGAGTAGCCAAAAAGGACATGGATGGTGACATATGGGCTTATGTGATTTGAGTGTGATTCATGGGGAAAAGAATCTATAGGCAGCAATTGTAAATGGGTGAAGGAGGGTGACAAAATCTCTATAAAAGGAGCCCTCCTCTCCCTTGTTCATTATCTCTTCCACCATTAGGCCTCATGTTGCTATAGCTCTAGTCTCCTCAAGCCTCTTCCAAGAGCCTTCTCTCCCTCTTGTCGATATTCTCTTATGTAGACTCTTGAGTCCATCTCTCTCTAGTTTATTCTCTCTCTATGAGCAGTCTTGGAGATTCCGCTCCCTCTTGTATGTATGAAACCTCTTCTTCTCCCTTGTGTTTGTAGTATTTTGAGTTGCATTGGAGTGGAGTCTCACTCTATTAGTAATAAAGGTCACTTCAGGTTCGAGTGTCTCTTTCCTTTTTTCATTGTTTTCTCTTCTAAAGTGCTCAAAAGTGTTGTCTATTCGGTCGCTCATTGTGCATATATGGTTTATATATTTCCCAAGCCACAAAGGGAGCTCTTACTTCCCTCCTAGGTGACCTCTATGGGACTTGGATTGTTGATGAAGTCTAAGCATGGAGGTAGTATTCTCCCAAGTCGGCACCAGTAGAAGGAGCAAGTGTTTTTCATGATAGTTTGACCCCTTGCAGTATTTTGCTTAACTTTTTGCTCCATCATTCGATTTGGATGAAACTTATATTAGTGCGAAGCTCTCTTCAAGGAGCATCATCCCATGTTTTCAGTTATTGTATTAGATTCTAGACAAAAAATCTATGACTCTCTGTGTGTGACTGTTTCTTTTTTCACTAGTTTTTACCCCTGTTGAGTAAACTGCCCATATCTTTCCGATTGCTTCTTTGTTTCTTATGAAACTTATATCAGAGTGAAGTGCATTTCAAGATGCATTTGGATATCTATTTGAATATTTTATATCGTGTCTCTGCTAAAAGTTATGGGTCTTTGTGTCTTATGACAGTTTGGAGAGTGTTTTGAGCTAAGTGTAAAGGTGTCTATGAAGGGGGGGCAATGTTTCCTTGGAACCTACCCATCTGACCCAATTAACCCCTTCAAACTCCTTGATATATATTAGTTCATGTCATGTTGAGTCAAAGATCTTATTTCAATAACGTATCACTCTTCTCTTTGGTGTGGGCCGGCTTGTTGAGATTATGCCTTGAACTATCCTTGCATGGAGATTTGGGATCTTGATGGACATGATTTCTATGCTAATATAAGTACCTCCTATCTTGTATGGTGGTGCTAAATGGATCTCCTTCCAATTGAGGAAGGATCTTGATTAATTTCATTGAAGTGACTATAGATATATTTTTCAATTTCTCTCTTATTGGGTCTCTCTATAGTCACATATTGTGGCCAATATGTGACTATAGATATATATTTTAATTTCTCTCATTGGGCCTCTCTACGTAGTCCTTTTCATTCTCCAAGAGCCTTAGGTTGGGTCTCAAAAGATATCCCAATGTGTACTTTAATCTTAGTTATCAATATGCCTCTAACATTGTGTGTATGCTCTCTTATAGGCTTAACAATATGGTGGTTTAACAAGTTGGTTCCTTATGAGAACCTCCCCTACACATTCAAGTTTATGCATGTCTCTTAACCCCTCTAGCCCTTGATGAATTATAGCAATCAAATGTAAGGCTCTTGGTGGAGTAATATCTAGATTGTAAGTTTTTTAATTGTGTCTTCCCACTCTTATTTTTTATCCCTATCCAAACCTCAATGGTAGATGGCTTGGAATTACACAAGGGGATTTTTAGTTTTTTCCATTAGTTACTATGGTTATTATATGTTTCTAGTATCTCTCTATTATATTTATTGAAATAAAAAGTTTGATTCCTTTACTAGCTCTCTTTGAAACTTCTTGATTTCTACAATGAGGTAAACTTTTTATGCTCAATGCATGTTTTTTTGAATAATCACATTATCTTGTCTTTTGTTTTAGATGTCTTTCATTTGAAATTCTTTTAGATCCAATAATAAAATGGATGTAAACTGTATGTTGAAGTGAATGAGCTTGCTTTAACTATGTTTCTTAGGGAAAATCATTATTATATATCCTAATCTATAGTCCCTCCAAAGTGGTTATAATGATCCACCATGGATTTTAATTAGAAAACTTGCTACGTTGTATTTCCACTATAAGTGGATATAGTGTATGAGCTTTCTAGTATTTCTTAATACTTTGGTGCAAGATATCTAGATTCATAGATGATACAAGTATGTGAGCTCTTGCATCATATCTCATATAGTATGGATTTCTCATGTTACATTTTGCATTTCTTCAAGCATAACTCCCATTTTTCTCCCTTCAACTGTTGTATTGATATTGTTGAGTTGGTATAACAAGGGGTGGTAAGGGAGTATTGGGTAGCAATTTATGGGGTATTGCTAAGATTCGTATAACAAGGTTAGGGGAGTAATTGGTAGCAAATTATATGCCCTTAGTTACTGCATTCCAAGTGAGTGATCTATTTCTAGGACTATATCTATTATTAAGGTAATCAAAATTTCCATATTAAATATAGAATGAAATGCTTCTATAGTTCCAAACCAGGACTTACATAGGTAATTTTGTTGATGAGTGGTTCCCACCACTCAAAAAAGACCCTAACCAAATATCTTTATGGCTAAACTTTAAAGCGATGTCCAGTCAATTGGCCACTACTTTTTCTATTCTACTAAGTTGTTATTAAGTAACTACCAGTACTTTCACTTTTGCCAAATCCACCAACTTGACATTTCATAATCTAGGGGAAATCGATGGTTCTTTTGTTAGTATGACTATTGATTCTCCGTATCTTGTACCTATTCATAAATATTTCCCACTATGTGGCCAATCATGAGGGTATGGTAGCTCCTAGTATCCCTAGGGTCTCTTGCTTTTTGTATCGGTACAATAATGGTGGTGCTCTAGGCTATGACATACAGCATGGTTGCACATTTGTGCTAGAACCGAGGCTAAGAGCTCCTAACCATGTGTGAAATTTTCACTTCGTAGGCCCTCATGATGATCATGTGCTTTTGGGTTATGTAGCCACTGGTGGAGCGTAGCCTGTACATTCTGTGTAGCAAACAAGTGACAAGTAGTGGGCTTATTGGGCATAGCAGACATGTCCAGTGGTGCCTTCATTGGATCGTCATACAAGGAGCATGCATAAGTGTGCCACACTCTTGAATCAATGATGGAAATGGGTGGATTCCCCTCTAAAAGGATCCCCCATTCAGTGGTTAGATCTCCTCCTCAAAATGAGCTGATGATCTTATCCATCCTATGTATGAGGAAGGCCCATCTCTTTCGGCATGTCAACCACCATCAAAAGATCTATTGTGCCTCAGATGACATCAGATGACCTAGGGCTTGACCTAGGGCTTGCTCCCATGTGAGGTGGACATGTTCCTCTCTGCACTCTTCATCAAACCAAGTGTTTTGAGGCATCTTCCCATCTCAGGCCCATGTGGATTAGGTTCTAGGGAAGGAACTAGTGACAGCGTCTTGTACTACTGAGACAAGGGTGTCTAAGGCATGGGTGAGGTCTATATCATCTCCCAATAGGGTCAAAAGCTCTCTAGCTAATTGACTCACATATACTGGGTCAAGCGCATGATCAAATTGAATCTGGGTATGAGCAAGCATGGCAAGAGACCTCTCTATGACTATTGTAATAGCAGAGATACGGAAGGCCAGATATGAGTGGTCAGCTCTGAGTGAGGGAGGTGTATTATGAGCTCTGAGTGGGGGAGGGGGTATTGTGTGAAGCAAAAGATAATTGGCTCAATAGGTATTCCACTGTGCTAGACCCACCTCCATGTGGGAAACAAGTGAGCAGATGATGGCCATCTCTAAAGGCTATTGTAGATTATAAGGGTGTAGACTGCTCCCAACTCAAGTAAATGTCAGCCGTATGTTGTCACATGTAAGGCAATTGTACGATGTCTCAAGATCTCAAGCTATGTTTCATCTAGATCCAAAACCATGTGGGGATATCTCTCATATGCAAAGTCTAGTATGTGCGCTTGTTTATCTCTTGTCCTTGCATTGAAGTCCTCGAGAAGGAGGGTGTGTCCTTGCCTAGATGACTCTATGATGTCATCATGTATCATCTCAAATGGTTGAGAGAGAGAGAGAGAGAGAGAGAGAGAGAGAGAGAGAGAAATAATAATTGGTCTCCCACAATTCTTTAAGTATTTCTCACATAATGAGAATGCTCTAATACATTTGCACTCTTTAAAAAAAGCATTCCTTAATTAGAAAATATGGGGATCTTAATTACGTGTCAACCCATTCAAAAAAATATATCTAAAATCTATAAATCTCTCTATCCATATAAAAACTTGAAAACATCTAAAAATTATCTAAAATATATAATATTATCTATCCATATATATATATGTTTTTGAGTGGAACATGCACCTTTCAACCATTTCATTTATTCGGCCATGGGCTACAAGGCGTTCCTTGTCAATGATCTCATCACGTTCCTAATATTATTCCAGATTTTAGTCTTTTCTAAACTCAATTAGGCCCAACATATTAACTCATACAATATTTTACTATAAGTTATAATTTACATCTTTTCATTTAAACTATGTGTGATGCAGAAAGTGCTAAGTCCTTTTTTTAAATTAAACATTTGTAAAACATTGAATACATTGGATAAATTATTCCATCAAGCATTTGCTAGTAGATGATGAACTTCAAGATACCCTATTGTAAGAGATCAATTCAAAGACATAGAATTATATGTACACAAAGAATTCTTAAAGAGAAAATAGCTACTTTTCAAGAATTATTCTCAATAGCAAATGAATACAAAACATTTCCCTTGATGTTAAGCCCCCTTTCCTTCTTCTTCTTTTCCCATAGCTTCACACATTACAATGGTCTTATTGAATTTGGCCTTTTCATGACATTCCTAATCTATAACACACAATGACTAATAATTCAAGGACCTTTTCAATATTTGTATGCTCAAGTATCCTCAACCTACACTCTCCCTGCACTCGTTTTAGGAATCTCCAAATTCAAATAGTAGCATAAAGCTAGTAGTCACATTGATATAGTCTACATTATAGATGGTTTACTTTTATACTCTACCATATAGAGTATAAAGTGAGCTATCATGGCTATATATGTATACCAATATGGTATTCATAAACAAGTCCCTTTTTCTGGGGTAAAATTTGATGATATATTCCATTAGGGACACAAAGAAGATACAACGTGTCAAAATAGGTCATTCATCTAACCTTCAGCAAAATTTAGGGCACCAAAAGGACTCATATAGGATATAGAAAACTAAAATTGAGGATAAATAAAGGGTGAAACTTAATTGTAAATATAAGGAATTGTTCAAGGGGGAAGTGTGTTGAAGAGACCCACGTCCTAGTTTATAGTAATAAGAGAATCATTTGCTTATATTAGTGTCTAAAGATAGCTAGAACCCTCTAGCATAGGTGATAAAAAACACATCTCAACATTTATTTTAGATTACCTCACAAGGTGTCTCTCAAATGAGATGAGGAATGATTTGATAAAACATCCATCCATGAATGGCAACCCCAATTAGAAGTACGTAAGAGTGTGAAAGTAGATGGGAAACCTATCTTGAGGTCCATATTGGGGGGCCATCAACATTTGAAAAAGGAGACACTTGTTGCTCTTAACCCCAAAACTAATCTAGATATTAATAAAAACAGCATCCATGTAGGCAATATAGTTGTAAAAGCCTCATTTTTTAGAATATTTAATAACTCAGTCAATTGGGGGGTAAAACCCTCATTTGAGAATTTTTAATAACTCAGTCAAAAGGGGCGAATAAAAAACCTAGACGGTTGCTCATTGTACCAATATAGACTTTGGACAAACTCATTCATTTTAACTTCAAGTGAATTTTTTGAGTGATATCTAGATGGAAATCCACCCCATTAATGTAGGAATACTAGCTAGAAGAGGTATATAGTAGGTAAAGGGGCAACACATTGTATCAATGATGCAAAGAATTAATATGAGGAAAAGGAATATGGCAATATGAGGACAAAATGATTTGGTGGTTCCTCATGGAAGATGATAGATAGTTTCAATAATATTAGCAATAAAAGATGAGCAATGTAAAGATTGCAAAATGGAAACATAGTAATCAAAATAAAGGGTAAAAGTCTTTAAAAAAAAAAGAAACAAGCTAGAGCTCATAAGGAGATACATAAGGAAGGGGAGAATAGGTTAAACGGGTTGAGGGGGGACCTTGAATTCTATTAGGGACTGATTAATTCTTCCTATTGCATTGATGTAGTCACCAACAAGCAATAAGGTCTAGAATTTTACATGAATAGAGATTTATCATTTCTACTTTCTTTATATATGACTTTTTTGGAAATGTTGCTCCCTTTCAAGCTAGATGAGAAATCATAGCTGACTTATACAAGGTTGTAGTTTTTGTCATCATGGGCTTCATCAAATTTCTATTTGTGATGGTACTTCTTTACCTTCATCTCATTATTTGATGCATTCTACTAGCGATGCAATTTACTTTGGCATTAGAAGCATAGTCATAGACTCTTAAGGTTGTTTAATTTAGGCCACGTCTTTGAAGTTGGGTTTTTAATTTTAGTTGATAGAAAATGTTGCAAGCATCATCATTGTGTATAGCTAAATTTTACAAATTGTGGGTAGAAAATATTACAAGTGGTCATCATTGAGTATATTTAAAAGTGGACATAAATTTATATATTTTCAATTTAATTTCTATGTGAGTAGTTTAAGATTATTTGATCATGTATGGTATATGTGCAATATAGGATGTGAGAAAAAACAATCATAAGGGTTCGTAGTTTTTTTAAAGATACTACATGAATAGTGCACACCCATAGATGGCATGGTGGGAGAAATAGGAAGATGAAGCCTTCATAAATGGGCCATTCAGAGTTGAGGATATGCCAATAGAGATTGCTTGGCACATGAAGCATAGTGGGGGCATGAAATATCTTCATGAGAAGCAACCAAACAAACATACCACCATCGTGAATCATAATAGAGGTGTAAAATATTTTCATGGGAAGGAACCAAACAAACATGCCTCCAAAGTGAAGCATAGTAGATCATGTAAAATATTTTCATGGAATTAGTCAAATAGACATGGAACCATTGTAGAGCGACAACAACTATGGCTTGAAGGAAGTATAGTAAACTAAGTACATGGTGATGACAACAAGGTGCACTATAGTTGAGCAATAGGTGGAGGCATACGTGGCCCATTGATGGACCATTGTTTATTATTTGACAAGGAGAGCTTGGATGGAATGCTTGAGGAGTAAGAGAGAGTCTTGTAATCAATACTTTCTAAATGTGCACTACCCATGGCCAGTGAGAATGGATTCTTAGTATAAAGGCTTGGAGCCTTGAGATATAAGAACGCATCTCTACTTGAGAGAAACTTTACCTAAGGGGTTCCTTCCAATAAATATGTAAGATCTATGTTAATGTGATATGGCCCATCTATCGCCATAGGATATGGTCTAGATGTATAGGTCATGTAAGGGAGACATCTAGAAGCCAAATCAATAAAGGGTGTTGAAAATATGATCTCACTTGGATGAGATGCTTGGTGATATGCCTTTGTACATGTGTGCATGCATACATGTGTGTGTGTGTGTGTGAGAGAGAGAGAGAGAGAGAGAGAGAGAGAGAGATAGAGAGAGAGAGAGAGAGAGAGAGGGTTAATGATGAATAAGTGATGAACCAAGGAATGATGTCAAAGGGATGAGCCAATGCGTCTTAAGCAAAGATATTTAGCTTTTGTTGATCTTTCCCTCTCCTTATTTTCTTATCATTCCTCTCCAATCTGGTCCCTTTGTGATCCACTTCTTGAAGATGTTGCTCTACCTCCACCCACATTGATTCATTTCACACATTATACATAAACATACATTAAATTAACTTAATAAAATTCACTAATGGATCTAAAATGAATCCAAATCTAGTACCTGTATATGATGATTTCGTAGCTCACAAATTTGTTCTCGATGATGCAAGCTTTGTAACTCTAGACTCTTTATCATTTTTCCATGCAATTTCATCTCAAGGTTCTCTATCTCTTTTTTATGTTTCTATAAAAATATACAAAGATATGATTAAAAACTTGTGCATTTTACTTCAACCTTTTAAAACAATGTGGTAAGGCTTTATGTCAAACTAAACAAGTATGTAATTTGATTCTCTTCTCACACATATGCAAATAAAATTTCTCTCTCTCTCTCTCTCTCTCTCTCTCACACACACACACACACACACACACACACACACATGCACGTGAGCACACGTGTGCATGTGTGCTCACATACACAAGCATGCATGCACACATGTGTGCATGTGCACGCACACATGCAGGCATGCACACGTTCGTGCATGTGCATGCACATATGCATGCATGCAAGGGTTGTACAACATTTTCTTACACACATGACCTTTATAGCTATCCCTAGAAGTCTTGAAAGACTCTCCTATCTCTCTACTATTGCAAAGTCTACAATTTAATAACAACTAATAAAACCTACCTTTTCTTATTGCTTTGTATAAAGCCCATATGGACAAGTTCAAATGGGTTACCAAGGACTCAAATTGCATCTTTTTAAATATCACAAATCTTATCATTACATACCTTAATATGATCGAAGATACCTTAGAGGATACATGAAATGATAAGGAAAATGATATATATAGATTTCTTCATACCAATACCTTTCTTTTTGGATTTGTAATTCCTCTCTAGAATTTGTTATTAGCATTCCTTTTGTAGTAAGTCTTTTTTTTGTATTAATATTGCACTATGTTATGAGAATATCCCACTAGAAGGTAGGGATACTTTACTTTTTAATATCTTTGACATCTCAAGTTAGATTTTAGAAAACAAGCCAAAAAGGTTCTGTAAGATAACTTGCAAATAATTCTACAACTTATTGGTCAAAAGATGTCCCAAATCCTTCCCCTTTGGTTGCAACTTGGAAGAGATGCTTCTTCCTCCATGGGTTACTCTTATATACCTATGTGGTATAACCTATTTTATGCCATTTAAGAACTCCAATTTATGACATGGTCATATCTCTTGTGCCATTTTGCAAATAGTGACATCTATTGCGATCATTTTGCAAATAGTGAGACCTGTTGCGATTGAGCTGACATGGCATGCATATCTAATACTATAGCTAGCATTTTGTATAAGCGTCCTTCCTTGAATCCTTTTCCTACTGGCTGAAATCTTCTAGATTTGTCTCTGATAGTGCATTCATCTCCATCAAATATGACTCGATAGTTGTGTTTTGTCATTTGTCCTACTGACAAGAGGTACTTGTTGAGCTTCGAAACATAGAGTACATCTTTCACCAATCCTTTCATACCAATGAAATTGTTCATAGGGATAATGTATGTCCCTTGAACTAGATTCGGTGTATTATCTGCTGTGTAAATGACATTCTTTTGACCTTCTAATGGTTTCATCTTTGTGAACCATTCTTGATGATTTGTCATATGAGATGATGCACCGCTGTTGAGTACCAAGGATCTTGATCTGCTTGGTCGACTTGATAGTTGAAATCTTCTTTTGGATTGCAATCAGTGTCTAGGTACACTGTATCAGTCTTATGCATTTCCTCATTTGTAAGAAACATATTCCCATGTTCATTTGCAAAATGACTGTGACTAGAATGTCCACCATGACGATTAACTCTTCCATAGAAATTCCCTTGATTAATGTTGGATTGACCACCTTGGTTGTACTGCTTCTTGCAAGCAATCTCTTACATAGTGTCCAAACTTATGACAGTAGTTGCACTGGATGTTTGACATGTTGGTGGATGCATTCCCTCGTCCTTGGAATCTTCCTCCATTGGAATGATTTTCTCTTTGCTGATTCTAATGTTGCTAGGGATGATGTTGATGCTGATGCTAACTTTGCTGATAACTTCGTTGCTGATGATGACCACTTCGTTGGAATGATCTACCTCTGCCTCTACCCATACCTCTGATTCTGTCTAAAGGTATGAATGGCTGATCAGAATGATCTTTGCATGCATGAATGGCTTACGTCCTAAGTTCTTCACCAAGTAAGACTGACTAAAGTTATTCCAGTGTTAGAATTTGCCATTGGATGGCAATACTTTGGACTAGATTCTCGTATCCCCCTCCCAATCCATTCAGAATGACTTGAACCATTTCAGTTGGATTCTGCTGCTACGAGTTGATTGTTGTAGTCTTTGATTCTGAGTATGTAAGCATGACCGGTTTCACTGCTATTGTGGAAACTCTGGTTGATTTGGTTTCTCAGTGTGAGATCCTAAAAGTGTTCTTGGACTCGTAGAGAGCTGCGAACATATACCATGCTTCTTTTGATGTCTTAATGGTGTTGAGCTATCCCAGCATTGTTGAGATATCGAGCTCCACTCGTGATATGCCAAGGTGACCGTTGTCCATTTATGTCACCAACTTGTTAGCTGCAGATGCGGTTGGTACATCGCCCATGAATAATAGCTAGATGACAGCTATCCTTATGTACTCTAGTTCGTGGCTCAGTTAGTATGCCACCTTAGTTAGCTGAGTTTGGTTTGAGACCCACATATAGGGTTCTTCTATTTCTTTGTACTAGAGTTCCTTTGGCTTTCACAACTACTCTAGATTGAGGTTGCTAGTCGTAGATAGGGTGCAAGAAATGTACTCAAAGTGTTGTGAAGATCACTATCTTAATCAACTGCAAAACACTGACTGTGGTAAGTGAAATCTGAACTATTGGTGAAGGTAGAATTGCTATATATATAATCCAATTTGAATTACAAGGCTTGTGGCAAATGGTGCCGAAAATAGCCAAGAGGCTTTACAAGGCTGGAATAAAGTGCACAATGCCATGAAATAGCCAAATAGGTTTTACAATGATGGCATGAGTGTGTGAAATCAAAACATGTGATATCTACCCCCCACTGAACAATTGACAATGCCTCTAAACACTCTGAAGTCTGCTCACTGAACTGATGAACATCAAGTTTCAGGTAATGTGATGATGTGAAACTATATGTGACTGTAGGGACTCCTAGTCGGGAATTTCGGGCATGGCTTAGATTGGAAACTTGGAGAAATTCAAAATGTCTCCTCTATGGCGATCTAGTCTACTCTGATCTAGATCTATACCAACCATCGGTCAATGAAAGAACAACAAATAATTTCTTTTCTTTGGTTCTTTTTATGTGCTGGGTCAGATGCGTCAATGTAGAGACTGATGTGCATGTAGGAAGTGGATTTGTGACGAGGCTCAAAAGGGAGTGATACTTGTGCCAAAATGTGTGTATGATGTGATGAGCGCGTAGAGCACAAAAAATATATTGTTTCACCTTTTTGTGGCACCCTCAAATTCCTCCTGGATCAAGAGATATGACTTGATCTAGGTGGAGGGGCAAAAAGGGTGAAAATGCATAGTGATGATGTGGCAAGTGGAGTCACATGCAAAAAGGAAGAATTGTGCTTGTGGAAAGATGGTGCCTAGGAAGCACTGTGTGATGATGTGTCAACTGGGTGCAGATGCAGTGACTATGTGTGCTTGGAAGGAGATCACTGTGCTTGACAAGGGGAAGTGCCACGTGGTAGTGATGATGTGGCCTATTGACTGGTCAAAGATGATGTGGTAGTTGCTAACGACTCAGCTTTGATTAATCAACTATTGATTGATGAGGTGGCAAAGACAACTAGACTGTTGACATGGCAGTCGATTGTGATGTGGCATGATGATGTGTCAGATAAGTCTACATGGTAGATAGGATCAAATGCCACGTGGCATCTTTGTGACCAAGTCTTCCTTGAGTGGGTAATACCTTAGGTTGGGTGAGGGGATAAGGTTCCAATGACAGAATCTGGAAGATTCTGTTGCCTTCTTTATCGATGAAGCAGTCGAGGGATTTCAAAAGCTGCATGGGTGCCGTTGGAGTCGCCTAGCATTTCTGTTCATTAGAGGGCCGGTCTGGAAGCCTAGAGTAATGGAAGGGCTATGTGTTTGTTTAGATTTGCAGCAGCAGCAGGGTGAGGTCAGTGCGCTTGGAGTAGTGCGCTTTGTTTGGAGAATTGGAGGCATGGCTTACGAGTCCCCATGCAAGCTGCACCTCTGTGAGCTGCAGAAGGTCATTGAAGATGCATATAGAGCTTAGCTCTGTGGGCTGTTGGAGGTGTTATGCTCATTGGAGCACCGACGGAGCTGCTCGTGGAGGCACAATGGAAGAGCGGACTGCGTAGAAGGCTGCTAGTGGTTGTTGAAGAAGCTTCAAGCTACTGGGTCATGGACAGGCACTGTAGGCTTGCTGCTCTCTGTGTTGCTTAGTGCTATGTTGTGAAACTGGAGGTCACATCAGTTTTGGTCGCTGGTCATTCACAGAAGGTGGAGTAGTAAAGAGGTCTCCCGTTGCTAGCATTTAGAGTCATGGGAGCCTTTGTCATAGAGTTCGATTGGATATAGCACCTTTGCATGCATGTTGATGGAGATGAAGATCATTGGACACCATTTGTAGCACTGTGTTTGTCTCGACTGGGCACTTGGGCAAGTCGGCTTGATGGAGGTGCAGCTTTGGCACTGGCGTTGAGAAGGAGACTGTGATGCTAGGGAGTAGGGAACGATGTTGATGGAGTATGTTGCTGTAGTTTGTTGCAGTAGAAGGAAACCAGGTACCCTTGGCTATTGCGTGTAGTTGCCTTAGAGCATAGACTCTATCTCTCACCTTGTAGTCTATGTAGTTGCCTTAGAGAGAGCATAGACTCTCCATCTATTTGAACTCTCCCTATATCTTAGCTTTAAAAACTCTCAGAGAACCTTACCACCATAGCTTCTTGAATCGAAAACTCTCTCTCAAGAAGATTTCTATCATGAAATAATGAAGGAAATGAATAACTCTTACAAAACTCTCACTCAAACAAGGAAGAATTATCTCACCGGAAGAGATGCAATGAACGCAATTTTCTATCACTCATGGACAAAAATTTTCTCTCAAGGAATGAATGAAGATCTCTCACTAGAAGTGGACTGTCATTGAGAACACTCAAGAGAACTCTCAATCTCTCAATCACTCTCACTCTATCAAGGATCACAATGACTCAATGGAAGGCAAGGGAGCTCTGATACCATGACAAAATATGAAACGGTGAGAGGATAAGAGTGGAGATAAGGAAAGAGGGCACAGCTAGAGAGCACACCATAAATGACTACCTGTACACTAGATTTAGTTGAAAATGTAGAATATATACCAACCCATTTAGGATTAGGGTTAGGGCATCTGACCCTTTCCTTTATAGCACTCTATTGGGTAAGTGCTATGCACATATGATCACATAATGTTGAGCGTGATCTCTCAACAATACCTAGGGTAATATATTGTTGCAACTTGGTGGACAACCATGAACTCTTTGGCCAATATCTCAAAAAAAACATTCATAAAGTTGTTGAGATATCGAGCTCCACTCGTGATATGCGAGGGTGACCATTGTGCATTTATGTCACCGACTTGTTAGCTGCAGATGCGGTTGGTACACCACCTATGAATAATAGCTGGATGATAGCTATCCTTATCTACTCTAGTTCGTGGCTCAGTTAGTATGCCACCTTAGTTAGTTGAGTTTGGTTTGAGACCCACATATAGGGTTCTTCTATTTCTTTGTACTAGAGTTCTTTTGGCTTTCACAACTAAGAACAAGAAAATAGTTTTCAGCCTCCACCTTTGTGTGTATTCCCCCATTGTGTATGTGAGAAAGCCACAAGTGAGACTCCTTCCCTCTCTCCCACTATCTTCACATGGTATCAGAGCCTGGTTCTGGTAAGGAGCTCAAGAAATCAAACCAAGTTCACGGTGTCTTGGTAAGAGGACCAGTGTTGCTTTCCTTTTTCGAGTTTGGGAGCAAATCTCTGCAGGTAGCACAGCCGGAAGTGCAAGAGTGCACTGTCTCATATTGAGACAGCCTTCGCGGTGTGGCAAGAGGGTAGTATATGCTGCGGGTAAGGGCAAAGCCCTTGGTGACTTTATTTTTCTGATTCGAGGCCATTTCGGGGCTCGTTTTGAAGACAAAAGTTCTTTGCAGGCACTCAGAAAAAGGCCCTGTTTTTTGCTGTGCGACCACTGCCCTGCAGGTTGGTGAAAACTTGCCACAGAAATTGCATCGTATGCCTGTGTGCAGAGATATTGGGAGTTGCAGAATCATCCTTGTTGCCTGTTGATGCAAAATCGTCACTAGGAAGTGAATGTGTGGTTAAATACCACTTTCGTCAATTTTGCAGATTTGCCCATGTGAGGCAGAAGCTGTGTTTTTTGCAGTGACAGAATATTCTGCAGTGTTCTATAATGGCGTCTGATTCTCCTTCAGAAATTATCACAGAAAAGCTCGACAAGAACAACTTCCAAGCATGGAAGTTTAGAATGACGAATTTCCTTATGGCAAAAGGCTATTGGGAGTTCATTACAGGAAATGAAGAAGAACCAGTTCTTCCTAATGTTCCCAATCAACAGGAAATGCTGGCATTTAAAGGATGGCATGAGAGAGCCAGAAAAGTTATGTACTGGCTGTCTATCAGCATTTCAGACTCTATGATTGTGCATATTCAGGATGCAAGTACACCAAAGGAGGCATGGGATACTTTGGCAAAAATGTACAGCACAAATACGCAAGCCAGGAAAATGCAGCTCAAGCAGGAGTTACACAATGTGCAGAGAGAAAATATGAGCATCAATGACTACCACATGAAGGTGAAGAAAATTGCATATGCACTTGCTTCCATTGGGTCGCCAGTGGAAGATGATGATTTGGTTTCTGTGACCTTGAATGGTCTAGGAAAGGAATATGCACAGTTCCGGACATCCATTGCCATCCGTGAAAAATTTCCTGATTTTGAGGAGTTGTTTGCTCTTCTAATTTCTGAAGAGCAGAGAAATGGGGGTGCATCTTCTTCAGGAGGAACTTCAAAAGAAACTGTCTTCTACTCAAATGCTGGAAGAGGTAGAGGCAGAGGTAGAGGAGGCCGATCTGGAGGCCATGGTAGAAATCAAAATATGTAGCAAACTCAAGAAAACCAGTCCTATGGAGGAGGACATCCTTATCACTTACCTTTGCCTCTAATTCATGTGCTCATGGCACCATATCTCAACACGATAGTTTGAGTGCTGGACACCTGAGAATTTAGAAGACATATGTGCTTCTAAAAAGATAATTCTTTTGGCTTGGAATAGGTAAGGACGTCCAAGAGATCATCCAAAAAATAAGCACTTACCTCATCTATCTTGTTGAGTATTTTTATGTCAACTATATACCTAAAGTATTTATAGAATTGATAAGTATTTTGTTGATCTAGGATACATTAAATCCAATGCAAATCATACTCTCTACTACAAAGTTCAAGGGGAAGACATTTCTATTGCACTTTTGTATGTAGATGATCTGATTGTGACCAGAAGCAAGGATAGCTTCATCAGAAAGCTAAAATAAGACTTATTTGTAGAGTTCGACATGAAAGATCTTGGACTTATGCACTATTGTCTTGGAATTGAGTTCTGGAGAGATTCAGATAGCACCTTCATGAGTCAGCTCAAGTATGTTGACAGTCTCTTGAAGAAGTTTCATATGGCAGATTGCAAGATTGCAGCCACTCCCATGGAATAGAGTTTGAAACTTACTAAGGATTCAAGAAAGCCTACAGTCAATAATAGGTACTACAAGTAGCTCATCAGATCTCTTATATATCTGACTATCACACGACTAGATATTTGTTATGCATTAAGCTCACTTGCATAGTTTATGGAAAATCTGAAATAGTCTCATTGGAATGCAGCCAAAAGAGTCTTGAGATACATAAGAGGTACAAGATAGTTTAGAATAGAATACAGAGGAAGTCATCCACAGTTGCATGGATACTGTGACAGTGACTATGCTGAAGATCATCAGGCCAAGAGATCCACATAGGGATATGCATTTTTCCTTGGTCAAGGTGCTATATCATGGTTGTCAAACAAACAACCAACTGTTTCTTTGTCTTTGACTGAAGCAGAATATAGAGTACTCACTATAGGTGCATGTGAGGCTATATGGCTCCGAAGACTATTGTTAGAAACAGATTATTTTGATGAATCAAAGCCAACAATAATATACTGTGATAATCAATTGGCTCAAGCATTGGCCAATAATCCAGTATACCACTCCTGGACAAAGCATGTTGATGTCAGAGAGCACTTCATCAGAGAAAGAGTGTTACTTGGTAAAATCACATTGCAGCATTGTGATAGCAAAGAGAATGTTGCAGACATCTTTACCAAACCATTCGAGTAAAGAGCTTTTTGAGAAACACCAACAAACTCTTGGTTTGACACAGAGGAAGGAAATTTCCATTAAAGGGGTGTGATGGAATGTATTGTTCAATCCTTCTTTGATTCCCCAGAATCATCATCTTGAGGGAAGGCCTACTTCATGATGCTGATCTTGAGGGAAGGTGTTGAGAGATCACGCTCAACATCATGTGATCATATGTGCATAGCACTAACCCCCAATAGAGTGCTATAAAGGAAAGGGTTAGATTCCCTAACCCTAACCCTAAATGGGTTTGTATATATTCTACATTTTCAACTAAATCTAGTGTATAGTTAGTCATTTATGGTGTGCTCTCTAGCTGTGCCCTCTCTCCTCATCTCCACTCTTCTCCTCTCCCCTCTTCAAGTGTAATGGGCAAGATGCATCAACTAATAAGATTCTCAAATCAATACTCACTAAAATAGTGAGTACAGATTGATGAGATTGGGATACCAAGCTACATGTTGCGCTATGGGCATATTGGACAGCTTATAAGTTTTCTACAAATCTCACGCCTTTTAGAATGGATTTTGGTTTTGAAGCAATGATACCCTTGGAGTTTTTGGTTCCAAGCCTCCAAATCATAGACAAGCATTAGCTTGAGGAACTAGAAGTTTGCAAGAGATAATTGCATTAACTAGCCAAGCTAAATGAGCTGGCATCTGAGCAACATGGTCACAACATGTGATACAAAGAATCTTGACATGTTGGTTTTGTTATACGGTAGTTTTTTGTACAATTTCAAGCTAGGTCCATTGAAGGCCAATCTTATAGTTGGGCAGAATGGACCTCACAAATTGACTGAGGTATGTGGTAATGGTATAGTCTAGCTGGCAAATCTACAAGGCCAAGTAATTCACTAGTTTCTTGAATAGAAACCTAGCAAAGCCATATTGGGCATTCACTTATTTGGTCATAGTGCAGTCCAAAGTTACATGGAGAAATACCAAGTGGAAAAGGGTTCTTAATCTTGACTTAACTAGGAGTGATCATGGGATGGACATGGAGATTGCTCCAACTAATGTGTCATATGTAGCAATAATTCCGATGGGGCATCCTTGCTAACAATTGGTTGTTGCATGCAGATTCAAAGGGAACTCTTTTGTATAACACTTTATAGTGGATTTTTAACGTGTTTAAGCTCTTCGTGCACTTAACCTCATCCACGGCCCTCTGTCGCTCTTTGCATCCTTCACATCTCCATTGTTTCATCTTAGTTCTTACTATGGCCTCAACACCCCCCCTTCTTCTCTTCCACATGTGGAACAACTCACAAAGCATGGCAAGATAATGCCATAGATCAAGAGTTTTGGACATCGATGTAGCAAAGGAGTTGCTTGAGGTATATCATGCAATAGAATATAGACTCTTCATCAACAACATACATGTTTGCCTTGGCAAATGGTTCCTTATAAGTGTTCAAGATCCATCCTACATGCTTGGGTGGACCTAAGTCCACACCATGCTGTGCAATCCCCACTATAATAGATTATTTGAGCCAAGGAGTTTTTCATTGTCCCTCTAATTTTTGGGATGGAGGCTAAACCGATGGACTTTATAAACGCAAGAAATGGTGAGGGATGGATCCTCTAGAGCTCTAGAATGAAGATGGGTCTCCAACTACTTTAGACTAGTGGATCTCTCAAAGTGTTCAATTCCAAGGGATTGCAAGACTTGCGATTATTTCGCACATAATTGGTGGAAGGATGAATGGAGACCCATCTTCTTGGCTATTAAAAAGTTTCTTTAGGCTAGAGGGCTATCCAAAATAAGTAATTTCCAAGACTTTTTTTGGCCTTGGAAGCCTTTCCTAAATGATAGATGGAATTTTCATGAAAGTTTGGACCTTTATAGAAATGTTGAAGCAAATTAGGGCTTCCATCATATCATTCTTTGAGCCATGTGTTGGCTCCATGTGCAACAATGTGATCGATTCTCTCCCCAAGCATAGAAATGTCTTGTTGAAGCATCACACCCCCATCTCAAAGAAGTGTAGAGGGAAACTTTGGTCCCTACTCCCACCTCATGGACCTTGCAATGGTTCATTATAGAGTCTACCTTGGAGAATTTATCTTTGAAGGCATTTAGAGGCAACTTAAGGAGCACAAAGGGAGGGGAAGAGGAAGTTGTTGGAGGTGTGGGTTATATTGCAAGAAAGGGAAGGATAAATTATTAAGATACATTATGAAGAACATGATAAATTATGAAGAGATCATTTCAAGTTTAACTTTGATACGTATGATGTGTAATCATTTCCACTTAGTACTCTCATTCAATCTCAAACCACTATATGGATACTTGCGGCACTAATATGGACACGATGAAGATTATATGACTCATGGAAAGGAGATAAATGGAAGCACAATCCCAAGAAATCCTTGTAATAAGCCTAGGTGGCCATAAAAGACTCAACAAGTAGATAGAATGGATAATTTGTATACTCAAAAATTCTTTTCTATAATAAGATGTTGAAATTATTTCTAAATAGTCACTTTGAGTGAGTAAGACACTCAAATGGGATGTTTGTGGCTCCTCCATCTGCTACCCATGAATCTATTGAAATCTAGGATCTCTTGTATGTTGTAGGTCTCTAGTTCTATTTTGAATATGTAAAATCCCTTTAGTTGGAATCTATTACACAAGGTGAGACTCATTTCATTCAAAGGATCAAGAAGATATTATGGAGGGATCTCCTAAGCTGGCTTCCAAATAAGTACTAGTTCTATTTTGAATATGTAAAATCCCTTTAGTTGGAATCTATTACACAAGGTGAGACTCATTTCATTCAAAGGATCAAGAAGATATTATGGAGGGATCTCCTAAGCTAGCTCCCAAATAAGTACTACTATGGTAAACCCTAGAATCAAGAAGATAGGTACTCAAAAGGGCATGCTGCCAATTCATCTAAATGATATAATTTTCAAATTCCATCAATGTGTCAACATCATGGAGAATATACCATTATGAGGCTAGTTCTAAATGATTTTTCTTGTCATGTGTGGTAAGGTTTGTAGTGCAATGGGTTCCAAACTATCCTATACTATGACCAAACAGATCCTATTAACTAGGGTTTGTTTTCATGATCAAATAGGTGATTTTGGATAAGTGCTTGTAGTTCAAGGATAGAAGGCGGAAGTGATACTTATTTCTTCCTTGTCCAAAACGTTTTTTAACAATGAATAAAAGATACTTTGGTCAAATTTTCATCTACCTCATTTTTCTATAAGAGCAAGTTATGGGCATTTGTTTAATTGCTTCAAAACCGTTCTATGGCTTAATAATTTGGGAGGGATCACAATATTTTATTGATTGACCAATAATAAATGCAATGAGCCCTTAGACCCATGATTGATGTGCTACTAGTGGATCACCTTTCAATTTATTCTTTCACACATTTTCTCATCATAAAGTTTGATGTCAATAAAGTATCAAGGCAAGTCATGACCTCTACCATATTTACAAAATTTCAGTGCTCACCTTCCTAAACTGAACCGTGGATCCACTAACTGCTACCTTGGATTGGGTCCCTAGCATCTCTTGTTTTGGTCTTTCTTGGTAGCTTGAGGTTACGTCACTAGTGTTGGCTAAATTCGACACATGCTTACATGAATGTTCTCAATCTGGTATGACCACGATCATCCTACATGCATGGTCTTGACCCAAGATGGTCGAGATAAGTGGTTGACCCTTGTGCCCAATGCTTTGTGTGAGTGCTCAACGTTAGAGAGAGAATGCCCTCTCTTGCAATCCTGGAGTTTCTTTGCAAGTGTTGTGCCTAATTATTTATCGGGATGCAAAATTAGATGTATAGAAAACTAACATGAGGGTTTGTGCTATGTGGGAAAAAAACATATGAAGACGGGTGGTTGAGAATGTGTAGTTGTACAAGTGTTGTACAACATAGTGGAACTTGGGATGAAAACCCAATAGAGCTCACTTAGAATACAAACAATCATAGCTATAGAGTTAGAAAATAGACACTTTTCTCTCTCACCTCAGCTTAGAGCACCACACTCAGTGAGGGACAATAAGAATGAACTCCTTCTAGCCTAAATTGACCCTAATAGACAAAACTAGAGTGTGAGGATAGGCTCGAGGCACTCAATAGACAAGATCAAGCGTAGAATTAGAACATGGGAGTGAGCTTCTTCCAACTCAAAATCCACACCTAAATACCTAGACTTTGAGTCAAAGGTGGTTGAGTTATACCACCTTTCTAAACTGAACCTGAATTCGTTGAACCACTACCCCAGATTGGTTCCCCTTGCCACTTCTCTTGGTGTTTCCTGGTAGCTTGGGGTCATGCCACTTGACTGTTGAAGTTGGCTAAATCTATGCTTGCATGAATGGTCTTGATTCAAGCTATCCATAATCATCCTTGATGTTTGATCTTAGACCCATGGTGGCTGAGGTAACTTGAAGTCAAGTTTTCTCGTCAGCTTCACATTTTCCATGTCCTCATAGCTACCTTGGCCCATGGATGAGCCCCAACTCAAAACTTGTAGGATATTCCAGGGACAATGGGGTCATCTGGGAGCTAGAGAAGTGGATAAGAAAAGGGCTTCTAAAGTACTAATTAGCAGTACTCGTCCCTCTAGTTCCATTGTCTAGATGTTGGCACTGGTAGCAAAGGATGAATTTTGCTAACATCCACTAGTGCTTGCCTTGGGTACTTATGCTTGCCCACCCTTTGCTACCCATTCAGTGGCTGGCTAGATTATACCCGTGTCCTTATAATGTAGCATTTAGTGGTGAATATTGGAGGGAGGCTCCATCCATTTCTCTATGAAGGCCTACAAATCATCAAAACATGATTGTACATGGTTGAATTCTTAGTGGTGATAGTAGAGCCAAGTAGTTGCTTTATAAGCCATAGTTGTCATTTGGTGAGGGGTTTAGCCATTGTTGCTTGAGACACATTCATGAGGCGATCAATTATTGACCCCCGTTCATCCAAGAAATCTTCCATCTATTTTGTGGCTTTTTTCTTAACCGCTTGATCAAATGAACCAGTGGCCCATCTCAGATACTTGGGCTATTGAACTACCTATCGAATCCAAAACTGTTGTCTCAAACCAAGCAGTCCCTGTTGGTGGCAAATGCAGAGGCTTGTATGAAAAGGAAAAAACAAATTGGTTGGGATCAATGTACAAAATGCCATCTAGGCTGTTGAGAGGTGAGCCAAGAAAGTCTACTTGCACTTTGGGTAAAAAGGAATGCTCTGGGGATCCCTGGATTGCAGTCCTCAAAAAATGCAGAGGTGAAGTCTACACACTATGATTTTTCTAGCTTCCTTGGTAAAAAGAGTAACTTGTGTGAGAGAGGAGCTTTGGAATCAAGAAGCAAGAGTGCTTGTGCTAGGGTACATTTCTCCAAGTTCACTTCACTAATTGTGTGGTTTTCTAGCCTTGTTCCTTGGCTGGAATCTTTGAACCAACTGCCTTTAAGGAGGTGGCTATGCTCGATTGGTTGAGAGGCTCTACCGTTGGGATTAGGCCACGCAGATTGGGTGCACCTTGTTCATTGTCTAGATCCCGATCCTTGGCAAGGGTGCCTAGGTGCTCCTAGGCGTTGTCCGATTGCCATCGCAATAGCAAGGTCTGGATCTATTCTATTGTGGCCACTTTGTTGTGCAGGGAAACATTAAGCTAGTAGAGGTGGTAATTAACTTAAGCCTCTATTCTTGCTACATCATCACCCAATGCTATGATCTTGTGGGGAGTTGAGAGGTTATGAGCATTCCCATGGCTTCTTAATAGTGGTATACCAATGCCTTGTGCTTGGTCTGCAACACCCTCAGGCTTTCCAACTCAACTTCCATCTTCTGATGCCATTCTTCTAGAGATATATAGAGTGAAAATAGAATACATGGATGCCCATCATGAATCTGTTGTGCTCATGCCTTTTGTGCAATAGTTCTTTGGGAGGAACCTAATGCGTTATTATATGCTGCATTGTTTGAGCAACTTCTAAACCCATTTCTTAAGGTTGATGCTGATTTGTTGAAATGACATGTTGAGGCACTGTATCATCAAAATAAAATAAGGTGTCTATCCCCTCACCTAGTAGTACATGCCTGGGAGGTGAGAGTAGAGACACGTCTTGTGGAGGGTTTGAGAGGTGTTTAGATGAGTCCTCTTGATGAAGCTTTTGTAGGGTTGCTATTGCTATGCTTGGGTTAACAAGTTGTGTACCCTAAAGATTTACAACCACAATTTCTTTCTTGAGGGGGTGGGGGGGAGATTGCATTGCGATGCCCTTTGAGATTACTTAAATTGGGCAGATCATCTATGATAGCTCATTTGCACTTCACCCCCATTAATTTGCACTATAAATTCACCCAATTTATTGGTTCCTATTTCCTTCTCTTAAGGATTGAGGTTGTCTACTAAGAATGTTGACCTTTCTCATCCCTCTATGCCTCTAGAGTGGCCTGGTTGGTGTCCTTTGGAAGGGGCCGATCCTTGGTAGCCACGTGCACACTCTCATTGTTTTTTCCTTCTCTGCCCTCCTTGCATTGCCCATCCCTTTGCTATAATTCCTTCCTTGGCAATTGGCTTTGTCATTGAGGTCTTTCTCCCTACATTCCCCTCCTTCGATCGGTTGGTAGGAGGCTGATCTGAGGACCCATCCTTGTATGGGTTTTGCTTCATTTGGATGAAGAGGTCTTGAACATACAAAGGTCCCAAAATTCTTACCTCATCAGAAATGCTCTACTCCTCTAGGCCCAAGCCTATGAGGCTACTCATTTGGTCCTATCAAGAGGAGTCTTGGAGTTTTCCTTCCAAACACAATGTTCTAGCCGTGGCACATCTCTAGAGATCAATCTATGCTTGATCATGTGCATATATGGACCAAGCTTGCAATTTGCCAACCCCTTCTCACAAATTCAATGGAGCTACATATTGAAATTCTTTTGGAAGATCCCAAGACAATCAACTATGACTTGGTCTTCATAAGCAACAAGAACTTAAAGAAGGGAGGCATGTCTTCATAGATGGCCTCTTGGATTCTAGTTGAACTCATGATAAATGTACAAAATACTCATATAAATAATATGGCAAGATAAAATTCAACATGGGAGTGCTAATTCTTTTAGCATGGTTTATGCCAAGTTGTACTAGCTACTAAATTTGCACTAGGGAATTTTAAATAATCAAAGCATTTGATCTTGGCCTAGAGCTAGAGCTCAATTGGTCCATTAAAAAATTTGGGAAATAATACATGAGACTAGACCAAAGAACTTAATATTTAAATCCTAATTGTTAAGAAAGACTAGACCAACAACTCAATATTTAGATCCTAATTGTTAAGAAAGAAATCGAAGTTGTTATGATCTTGCATAGTAGAATGGAAAAAGAATCTGCGTTCAAAAGGCTTACTCATATTTAATACTACTACTCGTGGCCTAGGTCCAATCTTTTTAAAGAGAGTATCAGCATGCAAACATATAGTTGGTAATATGATTATATAGTGTTGATGCCTGTGTGTAGCTTTGCTTTTATTTATAGGCTCATTGGGTAGTAGATTTGTTGCAATTGGGAAACTTCAAAGTTACTAAGAACTTTAATTCAAATGCACACGTGGCCATTTACTTGTGTAAAAGATTTCATCAAAATATGAACTTCACTTTGAGAGTTTTCTATTTCAAAATCCAAACCTTCATACAATAGGAGACAAAAGTAGTCTATAAATGGCTTCAAAATTGTGAAGTATGGATAAGAATTATGCACTTTGACTTTGTATAAAAAATTTGCACTTTTCATAGCTATTTAAACTACCAAACCTTTCTTCCTTATATGATACATATAGATCTAGATAATACATCCTAACTTAATTTCCTCCCTTGTGGAATTTTGTTAATGCATTCTTTGCCTAGTGTTAAGATAGCTACAAATGATATAAAATCATACATCATGTTTATATAGGGTTTTTCTTATCCATTTAATAACCTTTAAAATGATAGGATACAAAAAAAGATGCAACTTTTGGTAAAACTTATCAAGATAAAGTATAAACTCAAATTCTATGATCACTTAAAAGACTTAACTTACTTGGGCCTCTTCAAAAATAGTATGTCTAGCCACACTAGAGCATTTTTGTTCAGCATGTTCTTTCTCTTTTGTTATTCTCTCGTTAATCAAAAGATGTTGTTGAATTGCAACCTTGTATTGCATGGTTTGGTTGTTCAGTTCTATAGTGTTCTTCTCCCTTTCTCTAAAGTAGTGAAGTTAATGAGTCTCTCTCTCTCTCTCTCTCTCTCTCTCTCTCTCTCTCTCTCCCACATCCCAAAAACTGCACCAAATATATAATGAGAGATTGAATTGTTCCATAGCATTGTTATAAACACTACACATTCCCATAGTGGTGGCGTAAATCGAAGGCAAGAATGAAAGCAGACCCATGTGAGATACCAAGAGAGGAGTGGGATATACAGATGCAAAGAAGAGGTGTGAGAAATATGAAAGAGTGGGAGTGGGAGGGGGAGATAGATTTCTAGAATGGATGGATATGCTCATGGTTGAGGAGTATTATCAATAGGAGATGGTACCAGAGAAGAGGGAGGAAGGGAAGTGGATGGGACTCAATAAATTGGGGAAAATGATTAAGCTGCTTTACAATAAAGGAGTTAATGGAATATATAATTGCTTACATATTAGGGATATTACATTGCATCAAGCAAGAAGCTCCATTTTATTTATCTAATTAGTCATCAATTAATTGGCAGCCCACATGCACAAGGTGGATGCAGATATCTTCCATGCGAGTGAGTATAAGGGGCCATGCCCTTACATTAGGTGTGACACCCCTCAAACACACCTCAAAGCATGTTTTTTTATGGTTGTGCATGAGACTTAGTGAGAAACAAGGTTTAATGCGACCTCAAATTTTGCAAAAATCAAAACCCAATCTCTTGTGTTAAGATTGGGTGTCATACGCTTTGACCTTTTTCTAGTTTTATAACACAAGTGAAAGGATGGCACAAAGATCATTGTCATCTCATTTGATTTTCCCAATTATATATTACTAACACCTTGGACTATGAAATACCATCTACATTATGCACTAATTGGACCTTTCCCATCTCACTTTTCTATTCTCCACTTTCTCCCCCATCTCCATCTGATCTCTTCTCTTTTGCCTACTATGTCTATCCATTGTTAGTAAAGTGGTATTCTTTAAAGCCATAGTTTGGTTGGAAATATCTACTCCAAATTGCATCTTTTAACTCTCTTCTCATGCAATTTGACAAATTCTACAAAATGTTATTGAGCCCAATAATGTATCCATTTCTTTATTTTTCTCATTTTGGCCCCCCATTTCCAAAGTCATCTTTTATGATATAAGAATTCGATTGGAATTATTTTGTAATGGTTGCAACTATGACTAGAAGATGCATCTCTTAAGTCTATTTTAAAGCCATCTAATACATTATACAACAAGCATTTAAATGTCCTACATCGCTTGATTTTGTGGATTTGATTTTGACTACCAAAAATCTATACTAATAAAGTGACTATAAAATTTGGCATTCCATTTTCTTGATGCCTACTTTCATCGATACAAGAATGAGTAGTCTATAAAACTTTTTGCCCTTGGCCTTATACCATAAGCATTTAAATTTCTTATATTGCTTATTGTTGTGGATTTGATTTCTATTGCCGAAATTCTATACTAATAAAGTGATTAAGAATTTTGGCATTCCATATTCTTTTCCTCTTGGCCTTTGACAACATAATTTTTTGTTTGTTGCATATAGAGCCCTTCATCAAGGAAACCATTTAAAAAAGAATTCTTAACATGCATTTAATGCATTGGCCAATTTTAAGTGTAAAGCAATAATGTCTCTAACAAGTATATTTTTGCTAGTATAGATATTCCCTTATAATCCATGCTAATCTTGTCTATAACCTATGGCAACTAGTTTGGATTCGCATGGACATTGAAGCCCCCGAGCCTTGAATCAATGTCATCCTTCAGCAAGGTCCTTGCCTTCAGCTCCACTTTCTTGTGAACTTCTGTTAGGGCTCTGATACCATGTTCGAAATGACAAAAGAGCGTACCCGTAGTGGAAGACTGATAGTGGGCCCATGAATTCACACAGAAGTGCATAGTTAGGTCCATACGTGTACGGACATTTTTTTCGTACTCCATCCGTACATCCGTATGTAAGGTATTCCGTAAGTTTTTTTTTTTTTGGGTTTTATTTTTTTGCTATGTGTGGGGGGGGGGGGGATCGATTTTGTGCCTAGCCAAAACCTTAGAAAACACATTTTTTAGCACTATTCTAATCCGTACATTGCTAATCTGTACTCCATACACTGTTCGCCGACTTTGGCTATGGTTGGCCTCAAGGATGGTCTCAAGGAGGAGGATAATGGCACTGATGCAAATGATGATGAGGAGGAGGATGGCACTGATGCAAATGAGGATGAGCAAGAGAATGAGGATGAGGATGCAAGCTGCAGCTTGAGGCTTGAGCCTCATCGGTTCTGAATCGTTATGCATTTCAATTTTCAGCTTTATTTCTGTGGCAACCTTTTCTTATATGATGTTTTGTGCAGAAGTGTCTGTAGAATGAGGAATCCAACAAAATTATATTTCCCTCCAATGTGAACACAATGCAAAATGCATGCCCACTGTCCTTCAGGCTGGCTATGTCTTGCTGCATTTTGCTCCTCAACTGCTACTCTAGTGGATGAGTTATGAGCCTCAAGGGCTTCCCTTTTATAGAGAAAATGACCCCGCCAAGAAAACCAACCAGCATGCCCATTTTGGCCAACTTTGTGGCCTCCAAAAAACGGACCAGCAGCCCTCAATCTGAAGGCACATGGTGGAGAAGGAGAGAGAGAGGATAGGCTAGGGAGAGAGATAAGGATACTCAAAGAAAGACATAATGAAATGGAAATGAAATGACTAAGCAATGAACAAATGAAAGTACTCACATGTAGACCAAAGGGCTTGTAGCTTGATACTTGATTGATTTGACACTAGACAAGTACAGCTTTTATATAGAGCACACACACATATGAACATCAATGCATATGGGATAACTCCCAATGTGACACGTGGCATCCATAGGACACACTAGGCTAGAACTCATACTAGAAATCACTAGAACACACCAAATTGACTCAATTTGGCTTCATGTTCTAACACCCCCCATGAAGGCAAGGTGAGAGACTACTGGAATGGAACCAAGGACAGAACATGACAATGACGGTATCTACTATTCTGTGCAATGCCTAAACTATGCTAACTCAGAGGCTGAAGTTTGAGCATGGTTCAGAGGTCAGACTGAGCACTCACATGGCTTTACATCCCAAACATGACTCAGAGGACAAATGCTCACAAGAAGAGGAGGTGCAAGCTTGGCTTAGAATGCGGATGGCAAGCTTTTGCAACTCAGGGGAATCAGCTCCATAATCCTCCCACCATGTAACAGCCCCAACTCAAAATCTGAAATTCCAAAACTCATAAATTTCAGATTTCTAAATTTGTATTAAATAACAAATTACAAGTTCCTAAAATCTGAAAATTAAAATGAGTTAATATTACCCGTCATGCTGTACATCTGGCCATCCATACATGCCTTCATTATTGCGATAATTGGCAAGCTGGTCTTTTATCCTCCACCGTCCATCAGGACTTGGCACTGAAGAGTTAGGTTCCAACCACGAACAACCTCTGCATCACTCTGTTGTGCACTTGCCTTGTGTTGAAACTCTGGGTCTAACACAAAGGCAGCTGCATGCATGGGAGAGTAATATTGATTCCATCTGCTCATAGCCAACTCTTCCAATTCTCTCAACCTTTGGGGATCCTTTTCTATTTGTTTGATATTCTCAATCATCCGATCCATCCCCTCATACACCTTACCAAGAAAAGGCATATCTCCATCAACTCGGTTAAGCAACTTCACAATAGGCACACATAGATCAACAATGTGAGATGCATCAGCTCAAAATTCATCACTGCCTATGCACAAGTCATAACAATAAATTCCAAGAGCCTGCCTAGAAGTGGGCCATGCATCCCACTTTGGGCTTGCCATAACTTGTTTCAATGCAGGCCTGCGAAGCATCAAAAAGTTGTATGCAAATCTTGTCTCTGCATACTTCAAAAGCTCCTTGTTGGCAAATTTATGGTACAAAGCAAGAGAAAAATTATGTCGTGTGATGAAGTTAACCACCTCTTTTCCATTGTCAATAACATTCTTGATCCAATCCAATTTGCCAATGTCTTTCAATAAATTATTCAAGCAAGCTACACAAGCACTCCACTGGATATGAGGATACTTTTGCTCCAATAATGCACCTGCTGCCTTATTGGTATTTTCCCCATCTGAAACAAGTTGCAAAACATTAGACAGCCCCACATATTCCACTGCATCTGCCCACATTTGCATCAATATAGGTGTTGTTTTTTGTTGCACTCTATGGAGTGTATGTAGAGTGCAGATCCCCTACAATATGCAAGGATACCCTCTAGTGAGTGACTTTGCACATCACTCCATCCATCTGCAACCAAACTTACCCCATACTTTACCCATTTCTCTTTCACAAGTTCAATAGCTTGCTTAACTGCTACCACCTCATCCTCTAGAAGCTTGCCCCTCAAAGCATCAAATGTGGGAGGGGTATATGTGGATCCAAATGTTTTGATTTTTAACACCATCTCTTTGAAGTAGGGTGATCTAGCAACATTGAAGCTAATCCCATTGGAGTAAAAAAATCGGGCCACAGCTGCATCTACTTGTGCCTTCCTTTGTGGATGCCATGATGTGTAAAGACTGCCCTGCCTATGTGAAGTAGAACGAGATGTAGCAGAAATATCAGTAGGAGGTCCATGTGCACTCGTAGAAGAAGAAGCCATAGTAGCAGAGGGAAGAGGACTCTGAAATGCAGTGGCTTGCTAAACACATGCTGCATGAGCACCTGAGGAAGCTCCTACACTAGTGGAATCCATTGTCTTTGCCCTTTTTGTAGTGGGCAATACTTCAACCTCTCTTTGCAGCCTTTCTTTCTCTTGTGGTGAGATTATGGAGCATAGCCCAATCCCCCCATCCTTAATGCTAAGAAGATGACATTTGACCCTATCAGGATTCCCTCCTCACTCTAATCCACACCATCTGCATCTAAACTTGCGAGCTCCTCCTTTCTTAGAGTCATACTTGCCTACCAAATCAACTTGGCTCCACCAATAATCCGATTGGGTGAACTCCTTCTCTTGCTGAGGGACAACACTTTGTGAAGCCATATCCATGAGCAAAAAGAGCACTTGTACAAGCTGCAATAGATCAAATTTCAAAGGGAAAAGCCAAGAATCAATGGTTGCAGCCAAAAAACAGCAAGATGTTTATGGCAAGAGAAGCATAGAGAAAGGAAATGTGCTCACCAAAGCCAGGTGTCCAAAAGAGCAGCCACTCGTAGGGCTGGGAGAGAACCAGGTGGGCCAAGAAATCATGGGGGAGAGCAGCAGGCAGGCGAGTAGAAAAATGCGATGAAGAGAAGCAGGTGCACGGCGTTTTTTTTGCTCTGTCCCTGTTTTTAGGTCACGCCCAAAACGGCATTGGAAACGGCGCGTTTTGGCTCTGAAACGCCATTTCAGATGCCGTTTCGGCATTTTTGCATGCCGTTTCGGGCCGTGTTTCACATTTTGGGGGGTCAGGCACGAGGGAAACGTCGTTTTCGGCCTAAATTGCATCGTTTTGGCATTTCAACATAACTATGGCTCCAACAGCTCCGAAGGTGAGGGTAAGGGAAGCAAGATGGGAAGAAAGGAGTGGAAGGGAGCTCTATCTTGGAGGAGAGGGGAGCTTCCATTTGTGGGCTTCTCTCATCCTCTAGGTAGAGCAAGAAGAAGGGAAAAAAAGAAAGGGAGGCTGATAACACATGGTGGAGAAGGAGAGAGAGAGAGGATAGGCTAGCGTGCGGTGCAACAACAGCACATTCTCAGCACATTTAGGCACAGTAACAACAGGTAGCTACAACAGCATGCCCTGTTGCAGGTAGATAGTCATGAAATCGGGGGGGGGTAGTTCTAGGTCTCGCCGCTAGCTTAGTTTGAGGTCGCACCACCAGCTCTAGACCAGCTCAGTCTGCCACAACCCTCTTTTCATTCCCAGTTCTTAGTTCACCCTATAGATAAGCCACCCCAAGATGGGTTGAGCCCCTGGCCCAACTTGGGGGCTAGCTCTAGCATAGGGGCATTCAGCTTTATGCAAGCCAATATGGAGACTCTCAAAATAAATCCTTGGTATTCAACCATTGTAGCCCTACGGACACCCATCCCCTATGCATTGACATACAAATGGAAGATCAGATCAGACCAACAGGAGAAAATCTACTACTTGCAACAAGAAGTAAGGAAGCTCATAGGCTTCAGCTTGCAGCCCTTCGAAGGAAAGTGTAGGATATGGAGAGTAATGGTAAGTAGGAAATCATTGCAAAGGTCATACACAAATGTAGTACATCTCCACCAGCATTAATGCTTGTCTCCATGTTCAAGGAGATGATTACCAATCAAGTGAGCTCAGTCAAGTGAAAAATGGCCATTGATGCCTTTTTTTTTTTTTGAAATAGAGTGCATCTTTATGTGGAATTTAAAGAGCACGAAACCCCCCCCCCTTCCCACACACACACACACACACACGCACGCACACACACACACACACACACACACACACACATATAGAGAGAGAGAGATGGCATACGTGCATGTGACTCAAAACGGATCGCTCATCTTTTCACTTAGTCCTTATAGGCTCCACTCATAAGTATGTCAGTTTCTAAGTATTACTCCTTCTCAGCAGTGGGCACCTTGACTCTTCCAAGGCTGAAAGGATCTATTTAGAGAAAATCCTTAGTAATTGAGCTCGTATTTAGGGGGTTGATCCTAGGGCTCTGACCTTGGAAGAGATTTTTACTTTATTGTATCAACTCGTCCTTCCAAATCATGGGGTAAATTATTTCTTCCATAGGCTTTTCTCTTCAGCGCGGAGGTCTAGTGCTAATCAGGTCATCATTGGCATATATCAGAGAGAAATATCTCCCTACTCTGGCTCACATAGCATCATAGTGGGTGGGTAAATGATCACAGAGGATGCACATAACCCCTGTATGTCGGTGTCATCCTCCCTAGTTGGAGAGGGCTAATATACCTTTGTAAGACTAGAATATGTCCAATCACAAATTTAGAGGGCTAATCCTTATCGTTCGGCTTGAACTCAATCTACACACATTTGGTTTGGAATTTCCCCATTGAATTCAGTTGCAGCTCAAAAAGTTTGTCTTCAAGAGACTTGTTTTCTGCCACTGCAAAACTAATGAACCACCAGAAATTGAAACTGCCCTTCAGATGCACAATCTGAATCATTACAGATCTTTATAATTGCAAGAAAAAATGGAGCATATTTCCTAAGTAACCAGTCACAGCAGCATAAATGATTCTCCTTTTAGCACGTGCTGTTGACAAATTCTAATCTGATTTCTTCCTGATTATCATTGAATCACGGGCACAGGCACTTGGTTTATCCTCCCAGGCAACCTCAATGGTTGCAAGCTTCACTACTGAAAAATTCAAAAAGATACATTTCGTCAAAGCTCTCTGCTTGCTTAATTCCAACGAGCCCAAAACTCCCTAAATGGATCCAGTATGCCACATGTCCTCAATTTAGGGTCCTTCCTTAATGCATCATTTACCCCTCTCTTGGGATATCTTTGAATTCATCTGCCCCTAGGCACATTTAATGCATTAAAGTCCCTTAGCCTTAGATCCACCTAGTCTAGTGCCATGTCACCCACACCAAGGACCTTGACCTTATTCCTTTTTTATCTTTTACATGAAGCCCAAACAAATATAATACAAACATTGATCCTTTAAAGGAAAATGTCGACTGACCCTTCCGAGGTCATGTTACCTCGACTTGAGCGTAACATTCCTTCCCTCTTCAGCATCAGCGTCCTCGATGATAAAGTCTGGGAACACTCTCCGTAACTGGTATACAGATTCCCAGGTAGCTTCTGATAGAGGTAGACCATGCCATGCAACCAACACCGTGGGTATCTTCCGATTGCGCACTTGCATTGTTCCTCAATCCAGGATTCTTGTTGGTTTGTGTCTTGCATTATCCTCTATCTCATGAAACAAAACAACACCCTCAATTAGTGAGTCACCTGTATGCAAAAATTTCTTTAAACGGGAAACATGAAACAATGTGTGCACCTTACAACCTTGTGGCAATTCTAATTTATAGGCTACCTTGCCTATTCTTTTTAGAATTAACCATGGCCCACAATATCGAGGTGATAACTTAGCACACTCTCCTGCAGTCAAAGACTTAGAGTGCGAAGGAACCCTGAGAAAAACTTTTTCTCCTTCCTTAAATTCTCTAGCGGATCGGTTTTCATCTGCATACACCTTAGCTCTATCCATAGCTTGGCGGATGTTAGCTCTCGCAAGTGCTAGCATCTCCCGCATCTGAACCACAAAGTTCGCGGCACTAGGCACTTTCTGAGGTATTCCAACTATAGTTGGATTCGTTGGTCTATAACCGTAGTTTAGCTCAAACGGACTGAACCCTGTAGAGGAATGTTTTCTATCATTGTAGGCAAACTCTAACAATGGCAACCACTTGTCCCATGTATGTTGCCTTAATGACACATATGCTCTAAGCATATCCTCTAAAATTTGGTTGATTCTTTCCATCTGACCATCCGTTTTTGGATGATCCCCACTACTCATTCCCAACTCAGTCCTTAGTGTTTCAAATACCACAGTCCAAAAATGACCGGTAAATTTGACATCTCTGTCTGACACTATGGATTTGGGTAATCCATGCAAACGAAATATATGTCTAATAAACAAATCCGCCACTTGCGGGGCACTAACAGACTCTCTAGTTGGAATGAAGTGAGCCATCTTGGTAAGACAATCAACCACCACAAGGATAGAATCATATCCACCTTGTGTCGAAGGCAGCCCTACAATAAACTCCATGGAAATGCTCTCCCACTTACCTAGTGGTGTCTCCATGGGCTATAAAAGTTCTGGTGGCTTCACCCGCTCTGCCTTACTTACCTGACACGAAAAACAACGTGTCACATATTCATGAATATGCTTTTTCATCTTTGTCCAAAAGAAATCTCGCTTCACAAGATCATATGTCTTCTCGACTCTTGGATGTCCCGCACATGGGCTATCATGGCATTGTTGAATGACTCTCTGCCTAAGATCATTTTGATTAGAACTGCTCCTACCGCAATGCCACTTGCATCGGTTTTAAGGAAAAATGGTTTCTGGGGATCAACTATTTTTAACACCAGTCCTGAGACCACAGCTTGTTTTATGGTGTTAAAACTTTCCTGTTGATTCTGTCCCCACATAAAAGATACTTTATCTGAGGTTAGATCAGTCAATGGCGACACTATTTCGGAATATCATTTGATATGCCTTCGATAAAATTAGACAAATCCCAAGAATGATCGCAAAGCGGTCAAACTCTAAGGAATTGGCCAAGTTAGTATTGCAGCCACTTTCTTTGGATCCATTTCTACCCCCTCAGGAGTAATTATGAATCCTAATATTCAAGTCTTACCATACACAGTATAGTTTTCTTTTTATTTACATAAAGACTGGCTTTCCTCAAAGTACTGAACACTATTCTTAAGTGTTCATGATGCTCAGTATTACTTTTACTGAATACTATAATATCGTCAATAAAGTGTACTACAAACTTTTCGATATACGGACGTAGTAAATCGTTCATAAGCATGATGAATGTAGCTGGAGCAATGGTAAGTCCAAAGGGCATTACCAAAAACTCATAATGTCCAACCCTGCTTCTAAAAGCGGTTTTATGCACATCCTCGGCTCTAATACGGATCTGATGGTAGCCACACTTAAGATCTATCTCACTGAAAATTACGGCCCCATGTAATGCATCTAGCAAATTATCGATCCGAGCCATCGGATACCTGTGTTTAATAGTGATATTATTCAATGCTCTATAATCTATACAGAGACGAAAAGTATCATCTTTCATCTTCTTTAATATCACTGGCGAAGCAAAAGGTGAGAAACTTGGTGGAATCTGCCCCAACTTGAGGTATTCTTCTAGTTGTCTTCATACCTCCGCCTCTTCAGTAAAACTCAACCTATAGGGAGGTCTATTTACAAGTTCTGTCCCCGGGATTAGTTCAATCTTATGTTGAACATTCCACTCTGGAGGTAACCCATAAGGTAACTCATCCTTAAAACAATCAGAGAACTCCTCTATTATTTGATCAGCTAGCTTGGCCATCTCTCCATTTTAAGCAACATCAGTGCTAGCTGAAGAATTATCAATCGGCTCTACTGATGCTGTACAAAAAAACAAAAACTCTTCTTGAGCTTTTTGAATTTCCATCACTGAAACCAACGGTCCTTGAGATATATCCCTTTCACCTCATAAGACATATAGCACATCATTCATCTTGAATTGATAAATGTGCTTTTTCCAATCTATAGTTGGATTCTTCCTAGAATGCCAAGCCTTACCCAGGGCTATGTCTGCATGAGCAAGCTTAGTCATTTCAAAATCAAGCTTCTCAGCATAGTCCTGAATTCGAAGCTCCAACTGGGTAACCCTTTGGTCGCATACTTCAGTTGAACTTCCGTCTGCCATCCTAACTGTATATGCATAGTCAGATGGGCTAGTCTTTAGTTTTAGCCTCTTTACGAGCTTGGAGTTAATTACATTGTGCGTTGATGCTGAGTCAAACAACACAATGACATCATGATTAGCTACTTGCCCTTTCATCTTAATTAACTCCGTATCACTAAAGACTGTATACCCCGTTGCTGTAGGCTTTGACAGGATATTATCATTGCACTAGTTACTAACTTAGCAACAGACACACATAACAAAAACAGTACTGACCTTTGAGAAGATCCCGCTGGCTGAATCTGCATCTGTTCTGCTCTGGGACTTCCCTCCATTTCCATGTCGCATTCTAAGACCATCATCTCAGCCATCCGACGATCTTTGTTCCGTGGACAATCTTTCTATTGATGAGGCTGAAGGCAACTGAAACACAAGCCTCTCTCCTCGCTTTTTCCCTTTGCTCTGGGTTCAAAGAGGACTTCGACCAAGCCCGGGCTGCCATTGGTGTTACTTTTCTTTTCATTCCAATGGTGGTACTTGATTTAGGAGTCTCAACTGGTTTCGCCTGCTTGGCTTGACCACTAGACTGTGAGGCACTCCCTTTGCTAATCCACTTCTTCTTAAACCCAGTTTTCTTTGGGTACCCATACTGAGTCCCAACCTGCATAAACCCACTTGGTCTATTCCCTTTTGCATCTTCATAGTTCAGAGCTATGGCAATTGCTTCATCTAGCATGTTCGCATACTTAGCCCGAACTTCCATCTTTATCCGATCATTCAATCCAAAGATAAAATCTTTTACTTGGATTGACTGAGGTAGGGGTTCATCAACCTTCATTACACTTTCTCTAAACTTATCAATGTATTCTGCCACTGATGAATTTCTTTGACGAAGGTTTTGATACTGATCCCAAGCTTAGGATGCTTTGTCAGGAGGTAGGAAGTGTTTTCTAAATTCCTTTTTAAACCCCTCCCACAAAGTGGATGCTACTCCATCTTTCTGCTGTTTTATCCACCACCTATCCGCTGCCTCATTAAACATATGGGTGGCCTCACGGATTTTCTTCATATCATTCCTGATTTCACAAATGGCAAATGCCTCATCCCATTTGTGTAACCAGGTGTCAATGATATCAGAACTATGGTCAGACATTCGACCAGAATACTTTTCTGGCCTGTAATTGGTAATATTAGGCACCTTAGCCCTCCTAGGCTCGACCGTACGAACACTGGACTCCGGTTCCATCGGAGATTTACTTTTCTCCTCATGAGATGGTCTGGCAGACTATGTACTATTTTCTTGAGCTCAGACTGCCCCACATTTGTTTATAACTGCTGCGCTAAAATCTGTTGCAAGGCATCCTCTAACATTGCAATTCTACCAGACAATGTATGACCTGCTGGGCGCGACACCCGCGGGGTCGGCCGGACTCCCGACTCTACGGGATCCATCCTGGAAGCTTCTTCTTCTACTTCCATTCAGGCAAATGGGTGTTTTTTTTTTTTTTAATAATAAATAAAACACCGCTTGAAACTGTAATTACAAATCGAAAGTCCAACTTCCAACTTTACAGCTGACAAAGCATATATTACACTGTAACCAAACCCGCTTTTCCCTATACTAGGGAAACTCCTGCAATCTAAGAAACCTCAAGCCCTTAAATCCAAAGGCATAAATCTGTTCCCAATCCAACTCACACACCTCGAAACTTCAAAAATTTAACCAAATAAAATAGAGGGGAAAAAGAATCGAAAGCCCCCTGGTCATTCACGCAGTACAGAGAGATCATGTTGTTCTTGCTGTGGCTCAGCTACCCCCTCGTCGGAGATCCAATTTGAATTTATATTCTGTCCTGCATAACTGATTTATTTATTTTTGCCAAAGACCTAAAGGTCCACGACCTTAATCAACAGGTCCTCTGTCGATCGAATTTCTTCATGCAACCCCAATGTCAACGATCTATTGCGAACTACAAAAGACGTGATCGTTTACCACATTGAAGGACCTCCACGTAACGCAAGTATCACGGGCCAAAGTTCCCTGGCCCTAAGCTAGCTGTAAACTAGCGGGTGTCCAAAACTGCTTCACGTCTGCCTTCCGAGATACCCAGGTATGAACCTACGGTCTAACTGTATCGTCGTCACCAGCTTACGTGAACCCATCGTCCACCTCCTAATTCGTCACCAGCTCTACGATGACGTGCGTGAACACACAGCTGCGTCATCACCTGTGGCAGCTAATCCCGTGACCACCCGATAGCACAATTGCGTCATCACCTGCACTACCCAGACGACTTATGCGAACCGTACCACCGTCCGTCGTCAAACGCCCCATTTTGCGCTTTGATACCAAATGACAAATTCTAATCTGATTTCTTCCTGCTTATCGTTGAATCACGGGCACAAGCACTTGGTTTATCCTCCCAGCCAACCTCGATGGTTGCAAGCTTTACTACTGAAAAATTCAGAAAGATACATTTCGTCAAAGCTCTCTACTTGCTTAATTCCAACGAGCCCCAAACTCCCTAGATGGATCTAGTATGCCACATGTCCTCAATTTAGGGTCCTTAATGCATCATTTACCCCTCTCTTGGGATATCTTTGAATTCATCTGCCCCTAGGCACATTTAATGCATTAAAGTCCCTTAGGCTTAGATCTACCTAGTCTAGTGCCATGTCATCCACACCAAGGACCTTGATCTTATTCCTTTTTAATCTTTTACATGAAGCCCAAACAAATATAATATAAACATTGATCCTTTAAAGGAAAATGTCGACTGGCCCTTCCGAGGTCATGTTACCTCGACTTGAGCGTAACAGCTGTATTGTTCTATAGGTTGTTATGACCCATAGGGTTGAGAGTCGTGCAACCATGGTTTGGCTGTCCAAGATTGCACAGCCATGCAAGGTTTCCCTTTCAATTAATAAAGAAGAAAAGAAAAGGTCCTGCTATAAATATACTACTTGTCAATATAAAGAAGCATTGGAGTATGAGAGAGAATATTCTACTTACAGAGTTAACTCTCTCTCTTTATCAATCTTCAACTGTTCCTTTTCAGACTCCAGCTTCATTATTCGAGCTTCTTGCATCCCAATTCTGCTTATTAACTCATTCATCTTCTTTCGGATGCCCCGAAAGACTGATGCTGCTACATTGGGGCTGCAATTTAGAAACCTCCAGTCCCTTTCAGACAAATTTGTGGCAGAATCCATAGCAGTAAAGCTTATAGATGGTGATGTCAATGCAAGGGAGGATTCACTTATAGACAGTTTGTCATCACAGTCCAAAACTGTCCTGGGAGAGCAGCTACCACTAAAACATGGCCGGTCACCTTTTTGAGTGAGAATCGCCTGTGATAAATGTGGACTTTGATGAAGAATTTCTGCCTCTATCTGCCCCAAGTAAGAAAGAATGCTTGAAAGCTTCTCAGTTGAAAGTGAAACACGGTGACTGATACTATCTCCCGGGACCTTCAAGCCTGATGAAGGAGGAACTTTTTGAGTCCACGTATCAATGTCAAAAGGTTCTATGTTTGGAAGACAATCACTGTCACCGTCACTAGAAGAGTGCTGGCCTTGTAGATGTGACTGGTTGGAATCAGACAAACTAACTAAAGCCTTCATTTCTGGGATAGATACATTTCCGTCAGGATGAGCTGTACAGAGACTGCAGCAGAGATCATGGCCATCCAAACCTGAACATGGATCTTTCGTTGCACACATGACACTGGAATCCTGCTGAGGAGTCGTCCTTTTATCTGATCCAAAGACAGTTTCACATCGTTGAAACCTGAATGCTTGATTCTCTTTAAATGTAAATTGGCCTTCATTTGGTGCGAACCATGCTTCCTGTTTTTTATAAGAATCAATAATTTCCTGACCTTTTTCAAAGCCAACTGGCTTCAGAAACCCCGAGCTTTGCAGTGTGGTTCCCTGCACCCCTTGAGCAGTTTCTGGAGTGGACATCTCTGCAAAAGGATTGGCAGAAGCTTTGACATCACCAGCACATGAATCCCAGGTTTCAAATACTTGCTTATCTGGGAACTCACTTGCATATACTGAACTATCTTTCTCTTTCACCAGGGAGGTATCTACATTCGTCTTGGATTTTTCAGAAGTCTCTATTGATTCTGATGCTGGACAATCAACAGTTCTGAACTCTTCGGTGGTTGAAAGAGAATTACCATCTCTTTTATAGTTATTGTACAATAAGGCTTCTTTAATATTGTTTTGCACCTCCTGTTCACAATGTCTTTCATTAACTAGAGAATCAGACCCATCATAGTAACTAGGCTGGATTTTAACTCCTTCAGTTACACTACAGGACCTTTTGTGGGCTGCAAGTGCAAGATCAGAGATTTTGGTGTTACCTTCTGTGAAACAAACGACGTTTTCTCTTTCTCCTCTGTTATATAGTTGTTCCTGGTCTTGAGCTTCATTTGCATTTTCTGTAAAATTATTTGTATCTCCTGTGTCCATTATCTTTTCCCAAAGGTCTTCCACAGTGTGTCTTTTATGAATTTCAGAGGCACTTTCTGATTTGAGTTCAACGGTGTTTACATTTTTAAAAGGACGTTCCATTTGAGATCCTTGGCCTGTGTCTGATGGTTGAAATGCTATGTTCTTTCTCATAGTTACTTGCTGCCCATTCAGTCGACAAACAGTAAGCTCCCCTACTGCCCTTGCTTTTGAAGGGCCATGGCAGCTAGTCATAATGTTATTATCATGAGGTGACGTTTCAGTCAGTATCTTGTCAGAATGGGAATGCTGTGTCTGTCCAGTTGTCTCTAGTGTAGCAAGGCATCCTTGTATACTCGAATCTTGAGAAAAGCTGCCTTCCTTATTATCGCAGGTCTCTTCTATACTGCTGCTGGAACTGGAGAAGGGGGTTCCCAGAGAAAGTGTGCCTTTGGAAACGTCCCCATCACTGTCACAGTTCTGCTCAGCATCATCATCACATGGCAGTACAGATCTCTTAGGTCTAAATCCACTATTGGGCTTGGGAGCATCTACCTCACAAGGTGGAGTTGTCTCATTTGTATTCTTAGAGATTGCCCGTCCAGGGAAACTCGATAACATCCTATTCGCCACGCCAGACTTACCATAAGCAATTTCTGGTGCTGAGTTTCTGAAACATGTTAGAGGCCCTCTGCCATTGACCTGTAAGAAAAAGAGTTGGCTCTCTGTCTGTCTCTGTCTCTGTCTCTGTCTCTCTCTCTCTCTCTCTCATAGGCAGTTGCTAGACTGTAGTTGTAAGTTTTCTGCATGTGTGTGTGAATATGGATGCATTCACAGCCATTGATTCCCATGGTTCATGCGTGTACTTGTGCAGATATAAAATGTATCTTTCTGCTTGCATGTGGAGCCGATGAAAAGATTGTATCCCAGACATCGTCGGTGCTTCCAGGCAATTGTTATTTGAAAGAAAAACGGCCATATTGAGGTTAAGGACGCGTGACCAAGTTTAGTTTTCCTAACCCAGTTGTCGTTTGGCACCACGGGAAACACAAACGAGCTTACCTGGCAGTTTTCTAAATCTGAATTAGGTACACAGCTCTTTAAGTGCCGCTTGCGCATCAAATTTGGTCCACGAGAAAAGAACGAACTTTTACAATTGTCAATATCAGTCACATCACTTCCGTTGCTCTTTGCAGTCCCCGAGCCTTGTCCTTTAATTTTGTCGTCGACAGAGTTCACCTTCAAAGTTTTAACCCCCTCTTTGTAATGGAGTGACTCATATCGATATCCTTCTCGCTTTGTGGGTGGCTCTGGGTCCGAGTTCAACTCTTTGTTTTCTGACAAATTCTGGATATCGATGGAGCAGTTCCTAATGTGGGTTTTATTTCTGGCAGGAAATGGAGACCTTGCCTTCCTGGAGGCGGGCTGACGACGCAAGCTATTAGTCTGCCCGATGTTTTCTCTGCTTTCTGCCAGGAAGGCACGCTTGCCGAAGGCTGATCGCCCTCTGTGCTGGCTGGCTGGCTGCTGTGATGAAAACTCTGCAAGCATGTGATAGAACACCCATTAAAAAGCTCTGGCTGGGAAGGGCAGGAAAGGGAAGCTTTGCAGGAATGAAGCAAACAAAGGGAGTTAAGATTACGGGAGGCAAAGTCGTCATTGTCATCGGCAGCGCTATTGGAATCGAATGAGGTAGAGTCAAGCGTTTCGAGAGGGCAGGAGCTCCAGAGCACCTGAGAGTAGGCAGAGTTTGGCATGGTGCGAAGAGTAAGTAGCCTTTTAGAATGTTCGTTAACAAGAGTGTTTTCTTCCTGGTGTCCTTTTGCCCGGAAACCCAACTGTCACCGTTATGCCTTACTCACCCCAATAGGTCACACTTATGCCTCAATAGGGGGCCCCTCTTGGTAATTATAAGGGTGGCAGGCCTCCCGAGACATACACTTTGGGGGAGGATAAAATCCCACTTGCCCCCCTCCTAAAACTCTCTCCACCGCCCTCCATGTACGGCGGAGATAGAGGCCTCCTATGAGGGTTGTGCCTACCAAGGTCATGCATCTAATTCTTAACACGAGGTCGTCATGCTGCTAGGATCCCTATGCAATCAATAGGGATTGACCCCATAGAAGAGGGGTTAGCCTAGGCAAGGGGTGGTTGTGGATGGCCAATCACTTATATCTACCCTATTCCATTTCCACGTGGGTGGAGTGGTTGGTTTTTTTCGATACTTTGTCATTCCAGAAAGATTTGATAAATGAAGAGTTATTCCTCTAGAAACCCGTGTTTGTTTTGCGATCGAATCCATTGCCTTTATGGAGAAGAAATCAACTCTTTTCGACAAGAAATAGTAAATCAAGTTTCCATGATCCTCTACAAATGGAAATGAGGATTTTCATTCTCTTGTCCTTTATATTTTTTATATTTGATCTTCAACTTAGTCCTATGAGTTCTAGTAAATTCACTCGTGGAGTACCTAGTGGATTCTTTGTTGAATATGCCATCCTCTTAGAGCACGACGTTACTGAACTTGGATCTCTCCCTTGCCTTTCAAGGAGTTGGATTCAATTAGGTACTACCTTGGCTCTTCATGCCATGATATGCATGGTTTCCCTCTTCTTCCTTCTTTTGTTCCTCCCTCTTTGTTGTCCTCGATGATATATCCGATTTTGAATTCCTTAGAGTGCCCACTTTCTTTCCTAGCTTGTATTTCCTTGTCATTCATTGGCAAGCTTCTAGAGTTTTCTCGTACTCGTACCATACACTCTTCTCTTCTCTACTAATATCTTTGCTATGATGAGCCCTTGCATCCTCTGATGATGTACTTGATATTCATTTCATGTTGATTCGTGTTGCTTGCTTTTTTACCTCCTATGATCTTCATTACCAAGGCTTCCACTTTATGTACTTGACCCATAAATCATCCCTTGGCAATTGTATTAAAGTTAAATTGATCTATTCATTGGGATGTAAGTAACTTTCCTTCCACAATTCGATGTATTCCAAGAACTCGATCTTCCATGGTACAATTTGTAATGGAATAGTAGAGATGAAAGTTTCTTTGGTTGAAGACCCAATAGGACACACTGACCTTGTAGATGGACGTTTTCTTAATATGCTTTCACATTGGCCCTGTTGCTTCTTACATCTGAGCATTGATTCAATATTTTGATTCTTCTAGTAGCTATCAATAGCTTTGCCTTACTACCACACATCTCACTTCTTCATTAGCATTGAGGTTTCTTTTCTACTCTAATAGACTACCATCTCCATTCATTGGCACACCACAAATGTAGCTATAAACTATTGCTAATATGATGGTTTGTTTTCTCAAACATGCACTTGGATTGCCTATTCTCTCTCAGCTACTATGCAAAGTTAGTACAAGTGCATTTGTCAATACAACAAAATTATTGCACTCAATGCATCTATTCCTTCCTCTTCTCCCACACTCTCTCATGAATGCACACCATGGCCCTGTGCAAAAGTTGTCGCTACAATTGCATACCCAACTCTCTATACAAACTACTATGTCACACCTCTCATGCAACCCAATACATACTTTGTACAACACAATGCCAACTGCTCAACAAATAATAGTAATAGTCCCTCAGAAGCACTATCAACTCTATCTCTATGTCTTCAAGAAAACTCATTCACATAATAGCAACCTCGCATAATTAACTATTGATCCGTTAAATTATTTTCCCCATAATGCTTGGTGTATTTCCCATGTCATGTCTTTCACTACTAATGTAGCCAAAACTATTGTTGAAGATCCTTTCAAGGCTTTAGCAAGAATTCTTGTCACTTAGACTATTGGTGGAGTTCCTTCGTGGATTTCGGATGCCCTATCACTTGGTGCATTGACTCCATCACTCTCTAGGCTCTACCACTTAGATTGTTGGTGGAGTTCCTTCATGAATTTTGGCTGCTCCACCACTGTGCATCGATTCCATCACTCTCAAGGCTCTATTGCGGTTGGGTCAACATGATTTAGACTTTGACTGTGGCTCATTTCACCCATTGTTTGCTTTGCCTTGCTTTCACTTAATTGTTGGACCCCTTTGGTTTGTGGGTTCAATAAAATTGCCTCGAGTTTTGGTTTTGATTTGTAGGCTCACTTGCTTTGCATTTTTGGATCCATGTTCGCAATTCAATTGTTCCAAGTTTCAACTTTGAGTTGACTCATTGCAAGTTTTGATTTCACTTGTTATGGGTTTTGGATTCACTTGTTTTGAGTTTTTCTTATCAAGTTGACTTGCTTTGAGTTGCAAAACTATGTTTTAATTCATGTGTTTTGAGTTTCAAGCTCACTCGTTTTGAGTTCTTAGTTCTTAGTTTTGAGTTTATTGGCTCACTTGGTTTGGGTTTCTCACTTGCTCGACTTCTAGATTCCATGTCATGATTTCATTTGTTTGGGTGCCACTTCTTTCAAGTTCTAGGCTTTGGGTTTGCTTGCTCAAGCCTTTACTTGCATGATAGGATCAAAATATAATATTTATTTCATTTTAAGATCAATTTTTCCTTGTATATATGATGACCCTAATGCATTGTGTTCAAAATTGGCTTGAAATGGGATGTTGTTTCCTTTATTTGAAACATCTCTTTCTATCCTCTTCTTGTTGCACTTCTTTTTCTTACTTTCTCACCTCATCCTAGCTCATCTTAAGGCCAAATACGTTTGTTTATAAAGATAGAAGGATCTTGATCTCTCTTATGTTCTATATGTTCATGAAAGAGGAAGTGTGATCCCAAAATAGCATCGCAAAAGAGAAAATTATTGCAAAGTCAACATTTGTCTACTTCTATAGTGTGGTTCATTACCAAAGAAGGTCCTAGTGTGACTTCCATAATTGGAGGTGACATTAAAAAAGAATCAAGGTTAGATGTTAGCAATGCCGAGTAATTTGTTTATTGTGCCTAATGGTGGATATTCCCATGACAAGGGTATGCCATCAATTGTCCCAAATTGTGGATAAGGCTAAGATTTTTGGTGTGTCTTTTTCTTTGCAATGATAGTTCTCAATGCAATCTCAATGCAATGATAGTGCTGAAATCGTTAATTTGATTGTCATTTGTTTAATTATGATCTATGGTGGATATTCCTATGGGAGGGGGATATCATCAATTACTTCAAATAGTAGAGATAGGTAAAAGCCTTGGTGTGTCCTTATCTTTACAATGATAGTTCTCAATGCATTGATTTGAGTATTTGTCATTTTAGGTGATTTGGGTGGTGCAAACAATTATGGCATTCATGTTATTCTACAAGGGGTTTGAGTGAGGCATTCATGTTAGTTATACAAAGGGTTTAAGTGAGGCACCTAGAAAAGGGTTTGAGTGAGGAACCTAGAAACATTGGTGCATCAATTTAAAGCAATTATGGCATTCATTTTATACGTGGTTTGACTGAGGCAATTGGAAATATTGGTACGCCAAGTCAAAGAGGAAAATCCATCATTACTTCTAAGATAGATTCAAAGGGTAGTTTGAGGTTCCTTTATGAATTGGTGATGCTTGGATGGATGCCAAAAATGACTTCATCCTCATATTTTCTTAACAAAATCAAGGCAAATTTATCATCTTCTATCCCTAAAGATACCATTTTGTAGGTTACTTTCCATGGGACCTATTCAAAAGATTACTACCAACTATGATTCTTTCTTTAAGAAGTCTTTCTTTTGCATGAGTGGACACATTGAGAGTGTGGCCATTTCATTGTAGTGCATAAAATTGAGGTTTTTAAGACCAAATTCACTCAAGAAAGAATGAATTCTTATAGTCCTTATAGGCAAAAAGTAAGTGCAAGGTTCAATGTTGTTGCCAACAACTTGTCAGAAACAAGTCAATGCAAGGTTCAATGCATATTGTCAAAGTCTATGGAGTTGTAGGTCCTTACATTGGTAACAACACTGGTAAAAACATTGGTAACAACATGGAGTTAGGTCCTTGCATTGTCAAAGGCTATGGACTTGTGTCCTTACATTGGTAACAACATGATCCATGTTCTTGATGGGAATGATTAGCTTTGTGCTTTCATAGACTAAAGATGTTATCTACAAGTGATGACCTTTTCCTTTTTTTTGATGCATATTTGTGTATTCATTTTCACATTGGCTTCTATTATTAAAACCACAAATTCTCATCATTTGTTTTCAATTCGTTTTTCATCTTGGCATGCTTTATTATATCCAAAAATTTGTCTTTAGGATCAATGAGTATAGATATATCCCCTAAACAATACGAGACTAAAATTTCTTATTTTCTAGATCCAGAGCTTCCAACATAATTGCTTTGGTAGAAGGTCTTCCTAAAGAACAATGGCAATGGCTTTGTAAGTGTCTTTGCATGCAATTTGATAATAGAGGATGCAGAATTTGGTTTGAGTTCCCAATGTTTGTCATGTCTTAGATTTTGGTTTGAGTTCCCAATGTTGTCATGTCTTAGCTTGTGTGGAAAGTATGTATCATTATATATGTTATTTTCTTTTAAGATAGTTTATTTTCCTACAAATTTGCTGGGCAATACATGTGTAGGATGAAATAGATCAACTATTATAGCGTACCTATGGTTGTTGATCCTACCCTTGCAGATAATGTCATTGTTTCATTTGAAGACAAAGAAATTTGCATGAATTGCTCACATTAAAATGGGAGACATATTGTAGTACTATATTGATATTACCTTGTCATGATTCTCACCTCCCTAGTGCAAGTGAGGTGATCCTTGACGATTTCTTGCCAAAAGGTCTACTACTATGTCCTCAACTCATCATTAACCTTTGAGTACAATCACACAATTTAATCAATAAATTGTAGTCCTTGCTAGCACCCACCACTCCATGGAAGGTGGCTAGCCTGCATACCAAAACATCATCAATTAGTGTTATTGAAAATTCTTCTTACAAGGTCTACTTAAAGTATTAACTAACAAATAAAAACCCAGGTAGCTTCTCAACTACTATCATGAATAAGATTCGATGTTGGAAGAAAAGCTAGTCCCCCAATTTTGCTTTGCAAGAACTTGTTCCTCATACATACAAGCCATAGGCATACAATTAGCCACCATAAACAAAAGTAGTAAACAACAAATAAGTCACCAATGATATTGAAAGGCATATTACTTGGTGCCACATTCTACATACCAAATCAAAGATAAAATTGATGTCCTCTTAGAATTCTTATGGAACTCTAATTCCACAAACGTGCAAGCAATTTCTACCTCCAATTAGAGGAGTAGAAAACCCTTGGTTTGTCTTTGAGCCAGTTCAAAATGATATAGGCATGCACACTCTTGTATTTTGCTAAGATATTCTAGTGTGCACAAAGTCACAAAGTCCCACTATCTTCAAGAATATAGTCAATGTATTGGAAGCGTGATGTCATCAAGTTGCCTTCCATGATCCTAAATCATAGCATAGTCCCTTGGGTGCATGGAGGCTTTGGCTCTAACTTTTTGTCCCCATAAAGTATTTGCATTGCAATGCCAAGAAAAGGCTCCCCTGCTTTTGTTACAGGGTCAGTAATGCTGGGAAGTTTCAACTTAGCCTATAGGCTAGAGGTCCTCATTGGGAGGATTTTTAGATTTTTGTTGACTTGCAAAAAACCTTTTGGAAGAGACTATGGAAATCCCTCAGGAATAGAAAAATTAGTCTTTTCTTTAGCTTTTTATCCATGGATTGATTTCAGTGAATAGGTGGAGGTCCGTGTTTGGGGCATACTCTACTTGTATTCGTTGCCTTTTTGTGCTAGAGTCTATTTAGCATTGCTTATAGGACTATGGATAGGGGAGTATCGTTTGGAAGGGGATTGATAGCTTATTGAGCACCTTTATTACTTCTCCCTTCTTCATGACCTGGGGATCAGTGGCTTGACTTTCTTTTTTGGGGCCTCAATTGTTTTATGAGAGACATGACTCTTCTTAGACTGTCTTGGTTTGTGACATTTGGTTGAGTCATGCTCTTTGGATGATTTTCCAATGCTCTTGGGAGATTCTAGTGATCATTTTAGTGTGGCATATTTGGAGATCTAGATGCACAGAGGCCTTGGATTGTTCCCAAGTTCGCCTTGCACTTACATTGCCAAGTAGTTGGATAGTTACTATAGGCCATTTGGGTGGGTATACAGGGGTCTTCCCAAGCGGCTTCTACTTGGACGATTTCTTTGTGCAGGGAGTGTAGTGGCTCCTTGTTCTTCTCAAAGCCCTCTGCAAGGTTTGAGGTGGCAGCAGTCTCAGCCTCAACCTTGGATATTTTCTAGCTCTCTTACATGAGCTTGGTTTTGCCGTATTTGGGTGTTTATTTTCTCATGCCTTGGATGATGTACTTCTCCCTTGAGCTTTACTCTTGGATTTTCTATCAAATGTGAAGTATTTTCTTTGTGAAAAGAATTTTTTTCCTTTCGATTCATTCTAGTGGGGGATTTTTTTGAACAAATTTGGATGACTACATTACATTTTGCAAATAATCGTAAGATCCAACTAGCAAGAAGTGATCTCATGTCGTACCTCCATTAAAGGCTATAAGGAATTTAGATATTTGTTATGTACAGTTCTGTATTGAATGATGTTTACATATTAGTTATGTACAACTACATTGAATGATGAAAATAATCATGCAGTTGAAGTTCCTAAGTGCCCTCCTTGCCAATCCAAGTGACACATCGTGGTGTGTGAATGCTAGATTAGTAGTCTCAAACCATGAATGAATAAGTGGGGGTATTATTTGAATGATATCACCTTCTTTTATCTTCCAGTAAGATCTTTAAAAGCCAAACTCCCTCCAAAATACATTATATAAGTAATGAGGAGTCAACATAAATAAAATAAAGGAATCCCAAAAATAATCCTCTGTGTGCTTGTTGTTAATGTAATTTGTTCCTAATTGCTGCATTATAGCTCATAGCACCGATACGATGTTGTAATGTATCTACATAATATATATACTTTGTACTTATAATGAATTCATGGAGCCCTTGTGCAAGTGCTAGATACATCTAGACATCTACTCTAATAGCTTCCTAAAATAGAATAGATACTAATAGCCTCCACAATTCTCTTACCTTCTCATCTAGCTAAACCCAAAGTGCAAATTTATTGAGCCACTTGTGAAATTGAGCTTTGTCACTTGGAACATGCTCTAATTTTCTAATGTGGCCCCATGTATTATTGAGGATGCCCACAATGTAAGCATGCACCTTATCACATATAGCCATCATGGTGATGGTCTTACATCTTCTATGGTCCACCATAATCCAATCCTTCGTGACAACATGCCCCTTTTTTGGGGGGCTCTCCAGCCCTAAACTTGGCCACCCAACCCACATGGATGGGCCCTCTTGCCGCCCACCTGGCTATCTGTAGACCTGGCAGCCAATAGTGCTGGGGTCCTCTATAGTGGAAACTCTCCATGTGTCTGTTCAGAAGGTCATCATCCTTCACCTAAACAAACATTCTACCCAAGGCATCCAACTGAAATCAACAAATGCACAGAGAGGGAACATACGCACCATCCTGTTCATCATCCTGTTCCCTGTCATCAAAGCAAGCCAAGTAGCTCCCTAAAATACCCACCAAATCACCATCCATGGGTAACTCTGACCTAATGCTTGAGTAAGGCTTTTCAGTTGCCCAGACTCCGACTCAGTGTGGGTAACCTCATCCTCATCCCTACTGCTGCAGATAGAGGATGGAAGGGGGGAGAGAAAGGGTGGGAAGAGAAAAAGATAGACTTTATTAAACTCTACAAAAGGCCTAAGAGGTCTGAAGATATATCTAAATGAATCCAGGGAATGCCCAAATTTATCCTCTGAAAAGACTACACATAGTGCAGGTTCAATCTTATGACAAGTCACTTGCAAGGTTGAAAACTATAATGTCCATCCCACATAGTAGGGACTAGCTACTATGACATCCCCACTGACGTCATAATTACCCAATGGTGGATGTATACCATAGTATAAACACGTGCTCTCACACATACATATCCACACACACAGACATACTTAAGCATCCATTTATACAAGGTTCTTTGCACTAAGTTTCTGTCAGCACTTTGGAGGTGAAGGTGAGAAGTAGTGCATGCAAGAAGTATATTGAGATCACATATTGTCACTTCAAACACCAACTCACACCTTATGCATGCACATGTGAGAAGACACTTCAAATCTACACACACACACACACACACACACACACAGAGAGAGAGAGAGAGAGAGAGAGAGAGAGGCATGGGAGCTTGATAAGTGCCTATATGTCTAGCTAGTATTCTCTCGTGCACTGGATGCCTTGAACAAGTCGCTCACAAGAACATCGATGGAGGCCTCCACGAAATCAACACCCGGCATCATAACTTGGTTGCAGTCGATCGAAAACCTGCCGTCCTCAATGTGCATGAGGCGTCCAGTGAAAAGGGGTAAGAGGTAGGCAAGGGAGAGCCCAAGCTACTCTTAAGGAGCTAGAAGAGGGGATGGGACTGAGAGGGAGAAGGGGAGGAAGAAAGGACATTCTTGTTGTTAGAGGTTAAGGGATCTTTGGACCTCCATCCTTTGAATCTAAGGGTGGAGAACATTGCACGTGGCTTCATAGGACTCGAGAGTTATAGAAAATGGTATTTTGCTAGCCAAGTAAAAACGTAGCACATTATATAGGCGCAGCTAGTCTGAGTCCTTTGATTTGAAAATTCTACCCAAAAAGTAGCTTACAAATTTAATGCTTCCGACCACAAATTATCGCCGTGTATGGCTGCATGTAGCTGCTAGACGGTGGCATTTGCATGGAGAAAACAAACACAGACTTTGTTTCTTCTTAGACGCCTCTTTTTCTCGCTCCCTTGCAAAAAAAAAAGTACTATTCCCTGTCTTTTGCTTGTGTAAGCGTAGTCCTGGATAAAGATTGTAGTCACGTTTGCAATATAAACAAATATAGAACTGCAAGATTCAAGCAGCATGGTACCAGTGTAGAGCAGCAATGCCTTCCACCACTATTCATCACATCAGCTCAAAATTACCAACATGGTTGAGACACAAAGGCACCACTGTAGAGTAGCAATACCTTCCACCACTCACATCAGCCCAAAATTATCAACATGGTTGAGACACAAAAGCACCACTGTGGAGCAGCAATACTTTCCACCACTATTCATCGCATCAGCTCAAAATTACCAACATGGTTGAGACACAAAAGCACCACTATAGGGCAAGAATACCTTCCACCACTGTTCATCACTTGAAAATTACCAACATGGATGAGACACGAAAGGAGGCCAAATATTCCCACACTCCTGCAGCATAGCATATACTATCGCGCAGACTATGTAGGTGACTCCCAACAAAAGCGTCTAGTGTTCAATTGAGCTGCTCCTCAAACTTTTCAGAGAACAGATCCTCGTCCTCGTTCTCACTGTCACTCCCACGTAGTTCTTCCTTTATGTTCAGTAGTTTGGCTGGCGATGGTGTTTGAAGCTTCTCCTCGCAGTGCATTTCCCACTACATGTTGTGCTGTATTACCTTGAACTGCTCCTACATCTCCCTTGCTGTGGGCCGATTCTCAAGTTGATGATCCAATGCTTTCTGAAGAAGGGGACGTAACACTTTCCAAAAATAATAACTGTTATCTATGGGAAGCAGATTCAGAACTTTGTCATGCATCCTCTGCGCTGCAATATAAGCCCACCAATCTACAGCTTTCCAATTTGGTTGCATCAATTTTCTAAATTTTCTTCTTGAGCCTGGAGCTAAAACACAAGCTAATTCATAAGTGACAATACCCAAACGAAAAATATCTCCTTTACACCCCTCAGATTGCCCTCTCCTCTTCTCCGGAGAGGCATAGTAGAGACGCCCACTAGAGTCGATTGCCTTGGAATCTACCGTAAATACCCTTGAACAACCATAGTCTAGAAGATATAGCATTGGCTTCTCATCTGGCTCAACAACTAGCCCGATATTATCGGGCTTAAGATCCATGTGTTTCTCTAAAACTGTGCAGGTTTGCCAACGTTGCCCAAAGGCAGCACATCCACCCTGCGATGGTCTTTGTAGCAGCCCCACTTTCATTAATCTTGGTCCACCATGGGTAAACACCATGGTTAACTCTCTTTTAAAAATAAAAATTCATTTATTTTTATTTTTTAATTGAAATGATCAAGCGTACGGTTCAAGTATAAGATACAATCTATCGTTCTGCACATAAGAGGCCCTTAGCTTCAAAAGGTGATCTCCGTCGGGCAAAATTTCTGCCAACAAATATCTCTCCCTTTCTTCAGTCACATGCATTTCCTTACAAGCATACAGCACGGTTCCTTCTAAGACCCTGTACACCACTCCAAAAGAGCCTCTACGTACGGAGGGGTTCTTCGGATCTTTCAGAAAGGGCACCACATCCGTATCCTGCAATACCCTGTGCTGCTTGGGCATGAACGGCAAGGCCAATGAAAGACGTTGGTAATGGAGATAGCTGGTGCGGAACTCTGCTGTCAAAAAGGACAACTGCTCCCTAGTATAAGGGATGAGCTTGTCGTGAAGACCATGCCTAGCAAACTCCTCGATGTACACTCTTGGAAAACCGCAATCTGTCCGAGCAGCTTCAATGGGGTGCCATGTCCTAAGAAGCTGAGTTTGGACATAGTGACCCAAACTGGCTTCAAAGGAAACCGGTCTGTCATGGTCTGTCAAAGTCGACTTGAGGCAGGGCCATCTCAAGATCACGGAGCTGAGTTTCTCCATCTCAAACCCGAAGAGAATCTGCTAACGCCAAAGAAAATGGCACCGTCTCTCTTGCCAAAGAAAATGGCTTTCGAACGCCAAAGAACAGCAAGAAAAGTATTATAGTAACGCCAAAGAAAAGTATTATGGTAACGCCAAAGAAAAGCACGCAAAAAGGGGGAAAAAAAAAACAATCATCACTGAAAATACCGTGTCTAATAAGTTCTACCCCTTCACAAATATACCAACTTTGTGTGTTTTAAAAAATTAGAACGTTAATATATTGGCCTCTAAGAACAAAAGTTTCCATCAATTTAAGGATAAAAATACTAAGCACATGTGAGATAATTTTGAAGCTCAAAGATATTGGACATGCACAATGCAATTTTTCAGCCTTGATTCTTGCTACAAAAGCAGTCAATTGAGGAGATATCTTGCCATGTGACATTGGGTCCGCGAGAATGCCAACAGTGCCTTGCAAGAATAGCTTGAGCACCCATTTGCAAGACAATCGGTATGGCATCTCCTTAAGTGACTTGCTTCCAAAGGGTTAAGTGCCATTGAGAGGCCCAAACAAATCCTTGAACTTCGTTTCAATCTTGGCTACGCAAGCTGGCCAATATATGTTTATCCACAATGACTCGAGCTAAAAGCTTGTCATAGGAGAGATCCATTTGGGAGAGGGTAGACCCTTGATAGCACCTAGGATGAGCAAGTAGTCAATATGTGTTACCACAGCCTCACAGAGCGGTGTATATGAAAAGTCAAGAGAGCCCTGGTCATATTACAAAACCCGATCCGAACGTAGCATAGTGGCCCAAACCCTCCAAAAGTCCTTTTCATATGTTCATCAGAGATCTCTTATTGAGGGTTGGCCTTTTGAATCTCCAAAACTAGAATGCATATGGGATGCATTGTGGTAAGACCCTCTTCATATTTTGATTTATGTGAAGGCATATGGGATGCATGTGATCATGTACTTGAAGTCAACTTGCTTGAAGCTACTCATTTGGTAGCATACCTCATTAAGAGAGAAGGTATGAAGAAGAAGGATGTAAGAAAGATCAAAGGGCAAAGGAGTTACAAAAAGAGCTATACCAAGAACCTCTCCAATGACAATCTACCTCACACTATGGTAGCTTCGAAGAGAAGGAGGAAAAGGACAAGATATTTCATCAAGGGGGGGATGGTTCTCCATATCAAAATTTAGGTTCAACATACTAGGGTACTCTACCCTTGCTATATGCATAAAATGAATGAAATAAAGTGTTGTGTGTGTGGTCAATAAGGGTTCTCTACCTTGGGATGTCCCCCTCAAATGATTGTTAGTCTTATGTGTTACCTTGTTGGATCTAAGGGTATTCCCATGCATAGTCATTGTCTATCTCCCAATTGTAAACCCACAAACCAAAGTCAGAGTGAGATCATGTTGGGATGAGGATGCCCAAAATTTGAGTCTATTGCTAATGCAACTAAAGTGAGTACCAGGTTGTGGATCATGTGTGTTGCCACTAGAGGTGGGCAAGCCATGAAGTTCCCCATGGACTACTGCTAGGGTTGAGGTCATCAATTTGTGGGGGGGGAATGAAGGACAAATTGATGTAATGGGATCATATCTAGAGTCCGAAGGTCTAAGGTTGTGAGTGTGAACACATGGTGTGCCTAGATAGGTGTCAGTAGGTATGATCGAGGGAATCTAGGTGTGTGGTGTGTGATTGATAGAATCATGGAACTGATTGAGAGATTTGTGGATCTAGATGCTCTACTGAGCTCACATGTGATGTCACTATTGGATGTAACTGGAGCCTATATATTGGGCCTCTGTCTCTCATGAATAAACTCTTACTCTCTCTTTTGCTTCACTTGATAAATCTTTCTTGCTACTCCAACAGGCTTCCAGGATTTTAGAGTTTCATAAAACTCTCTAGTGCTGGTCAAGTAACTATGATGGGTTTTCTTTCTTTTTTTAATGATGTGTTTTGCATAGTAAAAAGAGCCGAGTTATATTAAAGGGGATCGTCACTCCCCAAAACAAAAGGCCATTATACAAAATTTGGCTAAGTCTCGGGGCTAACTACCCATAGCCTACACTGTAGAAACAGTAACCAAACCACTACAAAAAACTACATAAGTCCAGTAAAATACCTCATAGCAGAGAGTCTGTTAGCATAAGCATAATCCCTTGATCTAGCAGATTTGCTCTCACAACCTTGCGAATCAAAAAGGTTCTAAGCCCTATTTGCACATTGGACTTGGACATCAATGAGTTCCTGCATGACTAAATGGCCATCGCGACCCTAGCTCGAATACAAGGCTAGACACATGCTAACGTGGATGGTAACCTAGCCACATCTCCCAATAAGGCCAGCCTCCAATTGGACCTCAGCACAAACGAGTGCATCAAATCGGCATCTCGAACTGCCCCTTCAACAGCCCTCCAAACTTACTTGACAACCAAGAAGTCCCAAAAAATATGCTTCACATGTTCAACAGCATGACCCAGTGCACAAAGCGAGCTTACTTGAAACCACCTTGAGAGATGACTCCAAACAAGCAACCACATATGTAGAAGCTTCCATAAAAGGAACCTGAATTTGCCAGGTAGCTACTTTCGCCAAATCTCTTGAGCCCTTTCCCTCCACTAGCTCGAGCCCCGCTGTAGAATCCATTTGGCATTCATATCATCTGAAGGACCTCTCATCTTAATTCTCTGTAAACCACCTTAGCAAAGACTTTATCCAAATTTGTCTTATCTGCAGTCCATTGGCTCATTCTCTAATGGGCAGCGGGAATCGAGTTTGTAGGCCAAGATTGGGGGATTCTTGCCACAATTATGGAAAGGAATGTGGCATTTGCATCTAACAAGTGGAATTCTTGCTTAACTTGCACTAGAGGCTTCCCAAAAGGCAACTCTGAAATCCCAAATCTGCACCCAATATCAAAGCCCTTTCCTATGCAGAGATCTGGCATGGGATAAATCAAGCAGCACCAGAGGCCCCCCATCAACTGAAACAGCTCTCCCCCACCATATATGCTCGAGTAAACTAGAGTCCCCTCTCAACCTGGATTTCCCTTTTCAATGTAGAAGCCCCACACAATTCATTCACTAACACAGAGACTACATCCGACCCATTGACTTTCAGTGGAAACCACGACACTATTTTGTCATAATAGTTCTGGTCCCTCCACTGGCCGACCTATCTCCCACCACTCTTATCTACAAATTTTTGCACCACCGTAGTCCAAGGATCTAAGCGTCCAAAAAACTTAGGCAGCCATTTCATTAGCAAGGATACATTTCTTAAGCCCACATCCAGTAAAAACAAGCCTTCCCTGTAATTTCAGAACCTTAAGTGGTTCCCGTGGAACATAATTTCGGAACCTTAAGTGGTTCCCATGGAAGATAATGTACCCTGCGAGCCCGCCGACCTTCCTTCGCCCAGAAGAAAGACCTAAGTAGCTTCTCAATTTCTTGCCAATGACCCTCTCTAAAAAAACATATAGAATCCAGATACGTGGTCAAAGCAGTTAAGATATGATTCAAAATTACAACCCTTGCATTCCAAGACAAGTCCCCAACCCATGCCAATATTAGAATTTCTAGCACAAACAATCCTTGAACCAATTAAATATTTGTATGAGGGTCAGAGACCCAAACCCAAAGGAGACCCCAAGTACTGGATTTTGTTTCCCCTCTCGGGGCCCATTTCACATGAAGGGCTACAGCCTAGTCTGGCATGGTATCCAAAGACGTGCTGATAACAAAGGTTTTGCTCAAACTACAAAGAGACCCAGAGGCATTGCAAAACAACTATAAGATTTAGAATAGCTATTCAATATTCTCTTTGGATTCGAGAGAAAGGAAACTAAATCGTCTACGAACATCTAAGAATAGAAGGCTTTCCCCAATGGTAGGCATACTCCCCTGAAACGACCAAGAGCCATCCCATTTTTTAGCAATCCAATCAAAGGAACTGTACATAGGGCAAATAAAAGGGGGCACCCTGGTCTTACTGAACTTTGCAAGCTAAACCTACCCCCAACCCCATCTTTCAAACATAGAATGGTAGTAGCATTTCCAAAAATGGTGGACACCATCTTACCCACATAGGTCCAAACCCAAGGTGATCCAGGACAGAGCTCTAATGAACTCCCACGACACCTGATCATATGCCTTGTCGAAATCAAAGCCAAACAATATGCACTTCTACCTTGAAGAACAAGCATAATCCAGCACAATAGAAACATTTAAAATATTCTCTAGCATATTCCAACCCTTAATGAGCCCATTTGCCCACGGTCTACATGGATATCCCTTGAATAATGAGTGCAATATACGATCTTATAAGAGATATTTAGCATGGTTGTCGGCCTCCAATCCCCCACTCTCAACCTATCCTGCCTTTTGGGGAAGAGCTTTACCAAACTACTAGCATTGACACTTTGTCAATGAACCACATTCTGTAGCAGCATTAGCCACTCTAGTAAAATCAAACTTTAATAGATTCCAAAAGTGCAGAAAGAATTCAACAGTAAAGCCATTAGGGCCGGGGGAGAGGTCCTTCTTCATCAATTTGAGGGCATCCCAAAGCTTAGACATTGAGAAATGCAGAGACAACTTGACCCTGTCTTCTGTAGTAATTTTGGCTTTCACTATGGAAAGAACTTGATTGAGGCTTTCATTCCATCCCACATCCACAAGGTGAGGCTTATTGACCACAACAGCTAGCTCACTTTTAACAATTTCCGCAATCTTCCAAAAGGCCATAACCAAATTTCCATTCTGATCTTACACTCTATCAAGTGTCTCCCGCATATGTTTATGTTTCAGAGCTTTGAAGAAGGTCTGAGAAGGAGAGTCTCCCACCTTTAACCACAATTGCCTGCTGTAAAAGCTGTTTGCCCACGTCCTCTGACAAAAAAATTGACTAACACACAATAACCTAATTGTCGAAGCGCATACCATAACACATTATCCTCCCCACACTTGCATTCTTGCAGTAGCATGACGTCCGTGACTTTAACTTGCAGATCAATGCCAAACACCTCTTCTACTTACTAACTCCACAACACCCATGAAGATTCCAAGAGTAGGTATTGTCCCACTAAAATATTAATGTAAGGTCCCATGGCCATCGTTGTGTCTACAAAAATGTCACCCTACGAACATTTCTCCTTGTAAAATGGTATTCCTATAAAAATATTCCTCCCTCTCTTGATTCCAATTCCCTCTTGTCTCAAACTTTCCTCACCCCGCCCCCTATCTCCATTCCACTACCCTCTCAATTTCCCTTCCCTATTAGCCTTCTCTCCCTCCACCTTCCTCTTGACATTTTCTAGTCCCCTCTCCCCTCTATTAATTCCAACCCCTCTCTCCATTTTTGTCTTTGTGGTCACTATCCAAAGGGGAGGGAGAGAGAGAAAGGGAGAGGCAAGTAGCAAGAGAGAGGGGGTGAGGCTTAACATAGGGATGGGAGGGGGAGGAGAGGTATACAAGGAGGAGAGAGAGGGGGGCGTTTGCCTTAGAGACTTGGTGTTGCAAAATCACAACAAGGGTTGCAATAGTTACAAGAAACAACACCAAGACTTTTGATAAAACGCTCATGTGTCCTTTTAATAGTTTCCAAAAGCAAGGCAATTTTGAAATATGTTAGAAGCCAAGTTTTCCTATATGCCCCATAGCATTGTCCTTGATATAATAATAATTAAGAAAAAGTAGCATCAACTCAAATATTTGGCTCTACAAATCATGCTCTTTTTGTACAATGGCATCGACTTCAACATGATAGAATGGTCCAAAATGGACCGTGTTAACTCTAATTGTGTTGAGCAATGAATATAGCTCTCATCGATTCACAGTCAAGGTGGTTATTTCTCTTAGCAATCTTTTATTTTTACTACTCCTAGCAATTTTGAGTAGTGAAGTGGTTTGGTCATCTAAACCTTAGTTCTTTGAAGGAGATGCATAAAAGTGGAATGATTGCAGACCTACCAGAAATTTCAGATCTGCCCGATGTATGTGAAGCTTGCATGATGGGCAAGTAGCATCGGCATCCCTTTCCTAAAGAGGCCAGCAGGGCAAAGGCTCCTCTAGAGCTCGTTCACACGGACCTCTGTGGAAAGATGGAGACGGAAGCTTTGGGTGGTTCCTACTACTTTATGATGCTGATCGATGACTACAGTAGAAGGATATGGATATACTTCCTAAAGACTAAAGACGAGGCTTTTAGTAGGTTCAAGGAATGGCATGTAATGGTCGAGAAAGAAACGGGAAGGAAGGTGAAGAAGTTGAGATCAGACAGAGGTGGAGAGTTCACATCAACTGAATTCGAAAGTTACTACAAAAGTCACGGAATCAAGAGGCAGAAACCCCCGCCACATACATCACAGCAAAATGGAGTAGCAGAACGCAAGATGCATGTCATCTGCAAAATGTGCGGGAGTATGATGAAAGGGAAAGATTTGCCAAAGACTTTCTGGGCTGAAGCATGTAACACTACAGTTTACATCTTGAATCATAGCTACACGAAGGCTGTGAATGGGATGACTCCACTGCAAGCCTTTTCTGGTAAGAAATCTTCAGCTGCACATTTTAGAGTTTTTGGATGTGACTGTTTTGTGACGTCCCTGATGCTACCAGGACCAAATGGGAACCGAAGAGCTGGAAGTGTATTTTCTTAGGCTATAGTGAAGAGGCGAAGGGTTACCGTCTCTATAACCCTGTTACCAAGAAGGTAATTGTAAGTTGCGATGTGGTCTTCTCAGAACATCCGCATCAATTGGAGGAGGATGCTTCCTTCCCAGATAACCAGGACCAGGATATCCATCCAGTACTGCCACCAATAGCAGACCGAACTCCCCCAATGGTGCTTGGGAGGATTCAAGACAAAGAAGATGAAGAAGAGCCTACAAAACCACAACGGCAACATCCATTCTTGAAGTGGGTAAAGCAGCATTTGGACAGCAGAGAACCTCCAGCCATTGAGGAGGAACCATCCGAACACTGCCGGTCCAAGAGATTAGAGGAGCAAAGAAGGGCGCAAGAACACTTGGTCAACTATGCTTTGATGACAGAAGTGATCCGTGCTGATGAACCCAAGTGTCTTGAAGAGGCACATGGCGATGATAGGTGGATGGAGGCTATGCAGTCGGAGTATGGCTCCATAATGAAGAACAACACTTGGGACCTTGTGGATCGACCACCAAAACGCAAGGTAATCGGAACCAAGTGGGTGTACAAGTCCAACGGCACGTTGGATAAGTACAAGGCTCGACTCGTGGCAAAAGGGTTTGCACAGGTACATGGTTTTGATTATCAAGATACTTTTGCTCCCATAGCTCGACTAACCACAATTCGCAGTGTTTTGGCTTTAGCTGCCCAGGGAAGTTGGCTCGTGTTTCAGATGGATGTGAAATCCGCCTTTCTGAATGGAGATCTCAAGGAGGAGGTATACGTGGAACAACCACCAGGTTTTGAGATCCCTGGTTTAGAAGGTAAAGTCTGCAAACTGAAGAAGGCACTTTACGGGCTGAAACAGGCACCACGAGCATGGTACCAGTGAATTGATGCCTACTTTCTGCAAAACGGGTTCAGGAGGAGCCCATCTGATGCAAATTTGTATATCTTCAGAGAAGGAGGCAGGTGTATGATCATGGTCCTTTATGTGGATGACCTTGTCATAACAAGGAACCATGAAGAGAAGATCTCGCAGACGAAGCATTTGCTAGGAAGAGAGTTTGAAATGACAGACCTCGGACTGATGCATTTTTGTTTGGGGATTGAAGTTTGGCAGGAGCCGAAACAGATCTTCATTTCACAGCTGAAGTATGCTGGAGAGATACAAAAGGCATTTGGCATGGCTGAGTGCAAGACAGTTGGTACCCCTATGGAGGTTGATGCAAAGCTCTCAAATGAGGATTCATCACCACTGGTGGACGAAGCGAAGTATAGAAGGCTTGTCGGCAGCTTGATTTACCTGTGCAACACATGGCCAGACATCAGTTTTGCGATTGGTGTACTAAGCAGGTTTTCTAATAATCCTCGGGAGAACCATTGGAGGGCAGGGATGCGGGTGCTAAAATACATCAAAGGCACACTTGATTATGGCATCACCTATACCAAGGGCAACATTTTGACCAGATTCTGTGACTCGGATTGGGCAGGAGACATGGACAACAGGAGATCAGTGACAGGGTACTGTTTCTCACTTGCATTTGGAGTTGTGTCATGGGTCAGCAAGAAGCAACCCACAGTTGCTCTTTCTTCTACCGAGGCCGAGTACAAATCTGCATTCTTTGCTTCTTGCGAGGTAGTGTGGTTGAGGAGGATTTTGGGAGACATGGGTGTAGTGCAGAACAAGCCTACGTAGTTATCATGTGACAATCAGAGCTGCATGGCGATTGCAAAGAACCCGGTGTTCCATGCTCGGACAAAACACATTGAGATTCAATATCACTTCGTACGCGAGCTCATCATGGATGAAGAGGTCGACTTGGTGTACTATCTGACTACAGGGAATGTGAAGATAGTGGGAGAGAGGAAAGGAGTCTCACTTGCGGCTTTCTCACATACACAATGGGGGAAATACACACAAAGGTGGAGGCTAAAAACAATTTTCCTCTTCTTAGTTGTGAAAGCCAAAAGAACTCTAGTACAAAGAAATAGAAGAACCCTATATGTGGGTCTCAAACCAAACTCAACTAACTAAGGTGGCATACTAACTGAGCCATGATCTAGAGTACATAAGGATAGCTGTCATCCAGCTATTATTCATGGGCGGTGTATCTGTAGCTAACAAGTCGGTGACATAAATGCACAACAGTCACCCTGGCATATCACGAGTGGAGCTCGATATCTCAACACTCCCCCTCGAGCTCAATCCCAATTCCTGCACACCAAGCAGGTCTCTGAACTTGCGCAGCTTCTCTGCGCCCAATGCCTTCGTGAATATGTCAGCTACCTGATCCTCTGTGCTGACATAAACTAGATCAATAAGACCTAGTAAAACCTTCTCCCGCACATAGTGATAATGCACCTCAATGTGCTTTGTTCTAGCATGATAGACTAGGTTATTTGCCAAGTGTATACTACTCATGTTGTCACAATAAATGACAACTGGCCCATCTGTAGACTGATGCATATCATAAAGTAGCTTATGCAACCAAGCTACCTCACATGCAACCATTGCTGCACCCCTGTACTCAGCCTCTGTGCTTGACAAGGCAACTGTAGGCTATTTCTTGCTGCTCGAAGTGACTGCAGCACTCCCAAAAGAGAACACATATCCACTGGTAGATCGTCTATCAGAAAAACTACCAGCCCAATCAGCATCAGTGTATCCATGCAATTGTATCTGAACCCCAATCTCATAAAATAGTCCATACTGCAATGTGGACTTCACATACCTGAGTATGTGTCTAGCCGCATCCAAATGCGATTTCCTTGGAGCCTGCATAAACTGACTTACCAATCCAACAGCATAGCTCAAATCTGGCCTGGTAATAGTCATATAAATCAAACTTCCTACTATGCATCTGTACATAGTAGGGTCTTCCAGAAGCTGACCTGCATCTGTGCTCAGCTTCACATTCTGCTCCAAAGGAACTGAAATAGGCTTACAGCCTGTCATCCCATATTTGGACAGCATGTCCAATCCATACTGCCTCTACAAGAGCCGTATCCCACTTGGTGATCTAATCACCTCAATGCCCAAGAAATGACACAGCTCTCCCAAATCCTTCATCTCAAACTTCTGCTTCAATTGCATTTTCACATGAAGGATATCTTCATCACTATCACTTGTGATGATCAAATCATCAACATAAATGACAAGCAGCATAATACCTTTCTCTCTTTTTCTCACATAAAGTGAGAAATCTACCTTGGAAATCTGAAAGCCAATAGTGACAAGATACTGTCCTATCTTGTCAGACCATGCTCTAGGTGCTTGCTTCAAGCCATACAAGGCTTTCTTCAACCTGCAAACAAACTCAGGATTAACAGCATGAACATAACTTGGTGGCTGCTCCATAAAGACCTCTTCTTGCAAATCACCATGCAAGAAGGCATTCTTTACATCCATCTGATGTAAAGACCATCCCTTTGATGCAGCCATAGCAATGACTGCTCTTACGGTTGCCATCCTTGCAACCGGACTGAATGTTTCTTCATAATCAATGCCATATGTCTGTGCATACCCCTTGACAACTAATCTTCAAGCCATACAAGGATTTCTTCAACTTGCAAACAAACTCAGGATGAACAGCATGAACATAACTTGGTGGCTGCTCCATAAAGACCTCTTCTTGCAAATCACCATGCAAGAAGGCATTCTTTACGTCCATTTGATGTAAAGACCATCCCTTTGATGCAGCCATAGCAATGACTGCTCTTACGGTTGCCATCCTTACAACCGGACTGAATGTTTCTTCATAATCAATGCCATATGTCTGTGCATACCCCTTGACAACTAATCTTCAAGCCATACAAGGCTTTCTTCAACCTGCAAACAAACTCAGGATGAACAGCATGAACATAACTTGGTGGCTGCTCCATAAAGACCTCTTCTTGCAAATCACCATGCAAGAAGGCATTCTTTACATCCATCTGATGTAAAGACCATCCCTTTGATGCAGCCATAGCAATGACTGCTCTTACGGTTGCCATCCTTGCAACTGGACTGAATGTTTCTTCATAATCAATGCCATATGTCTGTGCATACCCCTTGACAACTAATCTTGCCTTGTATCTGTTCACAGACCCATCTGCATTGTGGTTCACCTTATAAACCCACTTACAGCCAATTGCATTCTTGTCTTTAGGCAAAGGCACCAATTCCCATGTAGCATTTGCTTCCAAGGCATCCATTTCTTCATCCATGGATTTCTCCCATTTTTCTTTTCCCATGGCTTGCTCAAAAGAAGTGGGTTCTGGTTCCTATATCACTTTGACCATATAGGCATAGTGAATGGCTGTAAATCCATCATATGTCAGCCTATCCACAGGATACCTAGCTCTGGTAGACTTGCACAAAATAGACTCACTTCCAGGTGCTCTCAAAATATCCCTGGTCTTCCTTACTCCAGGTGTAACAATAGAAGGAATACCCAACTCATCATCAATGCTCTGCTCTGAGCCATTGGATTCACCATCCACATAAGAGTGACCTGCATTCACATCAAACATGGGATGATATACCTTCTCTTTTCCTTTTCGTGATACCTGCATATCACTATCTGCATTGCTTTGAGGAGATTCTCCTGATCTCAATCTACCTGTCCATGGCAAAGTATGTGAACCATTGCTAGAGGACACTGTAGGTCCACTAATATTTTGTGATGACTGCTATGAATTCTGTGCAGCATTACCATTTTGTGCATCTACATCATCAATCACATTTACTGGTTTATACCAGCTGCTCATCTCATCAAAAACAACATCTCTGTGTGGGGGTTAAAGGTCACTATGCCTTTACCTCGGTTATGTACAATACTCAAACACATATATAAATGAATGAAAAAGAAGATTAGGGTGGTTCTGCACCCACCAAAACTTGTGTTTCTCTCTCTCCCTCTTCCGTTCTTGCTTCCATTGAGAGCACTCTCAACTAGTATCAGAGCCCAGGTGATCTAGCTGAGCGTGCGTGAATACCTGGAAGCTCAGCAGCTCTGTGGAAGGAAGAAGAAGCTCTGTGGGAAGCTTTGTGGGTGACTTTACTTGCATCCGAGTGTGTAGAGACCTTGGAGGAACCTTTGGAAAAGTCACTTTGGTTTTGCGAAGTGGTTTTGAGAGCCTGTTAAGAGTTTTCAAAGAAAAAGTCGTTTTTTGAGCTTTTCCCTATTTTGTTCGATGACAGAGACTCCGTATTGACTTGTAGAGGCAACTATTACTTGCTTTTGGTGTCCACTTCACTTCAGGAGCTTGGAAACACCTTCATTCTTGAATCTGGGATCATTCAATTGGATTTCTGACTCATTGTGTCAGTTTCTACGTTTTTTGCTCGGGTGTTGAAACTCAAGTTTGGAGCAACCATTTACAGATCTGTCAGTTCCGGTGGACTCAGGAGGTCCTAAAACTTCTATGTTGCTCATTATTCACACTCCGGTGGAGTTTACAAATAGCTCTGTTTCCAAAAACGTTTTTCAGTCCGTGAGTTAGACCTAGTGAGATTGAGACCACGGTTTCCAAAACCGTCTGTCCCATTGCATTTCGGACGCCCAAAAACCCCTACCTGTCAGTTCTTCGGTGGAGGATTTTTAGAGTTATAGATTTCTGTGTATTCGATTTCATCTCTCTGTTATGCATTTTTCATTCTAAGGTTTTGAAACCTTAGATTTATGCCACATGGCAGTGGATAAGTGTCGACTCCCATTTCTCACTCATCGGTTGGGATTTTGGAATTCTGGCAGAAGAGAGATATTTGCAGATTTTCTTGCTGAGTCCGATTATACAATGGCGCCCATGTTTTGAGGCATCTCAGGTTCTATTTTCAGTAGCAGTCATTACCGTGGGACTATGATTTCTTGAGCATACCTTATGCAGATCACTCTGGTTGCAGTTTGAGCAGTGTGCGCTCATTCGTGGTATGCATTAGGTTGCAGTGGATGATTTATAGGCCATTTAGATGCATTACGGTCCTTATTGGATGCGTTGATAGGCCCAAATTACCTTGTGGGATGCTATTTTTTATGGATGCTTTGCACATGGATGCTATTTTATGCTGAGGGACAGCTTTGACACATTGCAGGTGATGCACTGATAGTGCTATGCTCTCTTCGATGAGATATTATTGATGCATATGCCAGTGGACGGTGTTTATGCTTGAGTCATTTGGCACTTATTGGCATTTTCTTTTGGGCCAAATTTGCTCATATGGATGCATAGTATATGCACATGAGTCAGATGCATCTTTTGATGCTTTGAGCTTTGAGTTTTGGTAATATTTCACTCTATTGTGGCATACACATTTGGGTGCACCTGGTATTTGGTGTGATTCTCTCTTGCAAGCACTAGCATTTGGGATTTTGTTTCATTTGCATCATGGCATCCTCTTCCATGTCTGAAAAGGAGTTTTTCAGCATTAAAAAGTTTGATGGGACAAACTTTTCTTTGTGGAAAGAACAAATAAGGGATGTGCTTATTCAAAAGAAGTAGATTAAACCCTTGGTAGGGATTGAAGCTAAGCCTGCAAATATGTCTGAGGATGATTGGAATGAGTTGGATGCATTAGCAAAGTCTACTATTAGACTTCATCTTGCAGAGTCAGTTTATTTCACAGTAGTAAATGAACAGACTACAGAAGATTTGTGGAAGAAACTGTGTGCCACTTATGAGAAGGAAACTGCCACTAATAAAGTTCACCTCATGAAGAAGTTGTTTGAGCTACAGATGAAGGAAGGGGTCTCCATTGCTTCTCACTTGAATGAATTCAATATTATTTTCAGCCAGCTTCAGGTTCAAAAGATGAATTTTGATGTGGAGACTAAGGCAATATTTCTCTTATGTTCATTGCCATCCTCATGGGATACCTTCCGTACAGCTATCAGTAACTTTGCACCTGGTGTACTGAAATTTGATGATGTTGTGGGTAGCTTGTTGGCCGAGGAGATTAGACGGAAGTCTATGGACGGCAACAAGTAGGATGCAACCTTAAATGTGCAAAGGGGCAAGATCACAGTTCAGGGGCAAGTCCCAAGAAAGAGGAAAGTCTCGTAGCAAATCCAGGGCACGGAACATTGAGTGTTACCATTGTGGCAAGAAGGGCCATATGAAAAAGGATTGCTATAATCTGAAAAGAGAGCAAAAGGATAAGAAAAAGAATGCAAATTGGGGTGCAAATCAAAAGGAAGAGAGTCCAAGGGAGGACAAAGGAAAAGTGAAGATCGAGGAGATCAATGCAGTCGCACATGATAGTGACAATGAAGTTCTCTTCATGTCTAGTTTATCTGCAGAGTTGCTTACCACTTCAGATGATGCATATTCCCAGGGTTGGATTTTGGATTTCGGTGCTTCATTCCATGTTACTCCCCATAGGAAATGGTTCTCCACTTATGACAGTGGAAAGACAGGTTGTGTGCATCTTGGAAATGACTATGCATGTGACATAGTGGGAGTAGGTGACATAAAGTTTTCTTTTGCAAATGGGTCTGCATTTATTTTGAAACATGTGAGACATGTGCCTAAGTTGACCAAGAGTCTTATTTCAGTGGGTCAGCTAGATGATGCTGGTTTTCACACCACTTTTGGCTTTTAGAGTTGGAAAATTCAGAAGGGCTCTATGCTTTTGGCCAGGGGTGCCAAGTGTGGGACTTTGTATCCCTTACATGTATCAGGGGTATTTGATCATGTTGTTGCAATAACCGAGCAGCCAAGCACTTCTTTGTGGCATTGCAGGTTGGGGCACATGAGCCAGAATGGAATGAAACTACTCTTATGCCATTTGGGTTATGTACCGCATTTGAGTTTCTCTGATTTTGAATTTTGTGAGCACTGTCTCTATGGGAAGCAAAATAAATCAGCCCATAAAAGAAGGGGAAAGAAAGAGTTTGAAAAGCTTGATTTGGTGCATTCAGACGTATGTGGTCCCATGCCTACACAGTCATTAGGTGGAGCTGAATACTATGTGACATTCATTGATGATGCAACTAGGAAAGTGCGGGCTTATGCTATAGCTCGGAAGAGTGATGTGTTCCAGGTATTTCAGAAATGGCTGGCCTTGGTTGAGAATCAGTCAGGTAGAACGCTTAAATGCCTATGGACTAACAATGGTGGAGAGTATCTCTCTCATGACTTTCAGCATTTCTATGATACACATGGGATTAAGAGGGAGCTCACATCCCCTTGTACTCCAGAGCAAAATCCAATTGCAGAAAAGATGAATTGTACCATTCAAGAAAGGTTGCAATGCATGCTTTCCAATGCAAGTCTTTCTGGTGGTTTTTGGGCTGAGGCCATGAAGACTGCAGTGCATGTGATCAATAGATCACCTACTAAGAGTTTGGATGGTGGTATTCCTGAAGAGGCATGGAGTGGCAAGAAGCCCTCTTACTCTCACTTGCATATATTTGGGTGTGAGGCATATGCACATGTGCCAAAAGAGCTTCGAAAGAAGCTAGATCCTAAGTCTAGGAAATGCATCTTTCTGGGTTATGGTGAAAGTGGAGAGATGGGCTATTGTCTCTGGGATCCAAAAGCAAAGAAGATCATACGCAGCCATGATGTGGTCTTCAATGAGAAGAAGATGCATAAGGCACCCATGAGGGATGTGGAAATGAGGAGAATTACTTTCCAAGATGTGAATCCACCTGCATATGTTGATAGACAGCAAGCTATCCATGCACCAAATGTGCAAGAAATGGTACCACCAAGTACTCCCACAGGTATACAATCAAGGGTAGATGATGGATCATCTATTGGTGGAAATGATGAGCCAAATGTGGCTGATATGCAAGTGGGACAGAAAGCTGAAATGCCCTTGAGAAGATCATCTAGAGTGTCTAGACCGCCTGATAAGTTTGTTCCAGGGGTAGACTATGTGATGCTTACTGATTGCGGGGAGCCTTCTTGCTACAGAGAGGCTATGATGCAAGAGGATCAATGCAAGTGGGAGTATGCTATGCAATCAGAGATGAGTTCACTTATGAAGAATAAGACTTGGGACTTGGTTTCTTTGCCACATGGAAAGAAAGCATTGCCATGTAAATGGGTCTACAAAATGAAGGTCACAGGTGATGATGTGCCTAGGTACAAGGCTCGTTTGGTTGCTAAAGGGTTCAAGCAAGAGAAGGGTGTGGACTTTGATGAGATATTCTCTCCGGTTGTGAAGATGACCACACTTAGATGCATGCTTGGACTAGTGGCAGTAGAGGATATGGAGCTTATGCAAATGGATGTCAAGACAGCTTTCTTGCATGGGGACTTGCATGAGGAAATTTACATGGTGCAGCTGGAAGGCTTTGAAGAAAAGGGCAAAGAGCATTTAGTTTGCAAGCTGAAGAAGAGTCTCTATGGTCTTAAGCAAGCGCCTAGAGAATGGTATCAAAAGTTTGATGCTTTCATTCGGTCCCAGGGTTTTAGAAGGAGTGAAATTGATCATTGCCTCTACACTAAAAGGGCTAAGGATAATAGCTTGATAATCTTGGCACTATATGTGGATGATATGCTATTGGCTAGCAAGAATACTTATGAGCTAGATGCATTAAAGGCCAAGTTGCATGAGGCCTTTGATATGAAGGATTTGGGACTTGCAGGTCATATTCTTGGTATGCGCATCACGCGTGATCGGAGTAGGAAACTCCTTTGGCTTTCACAAAAAGAGAATGTTACAAAAGTATTGCAGCGTTTCAATATGGAGGGGGGGAAGGCAGTGAGTACTCCATTGCCTCCATATGTGAAACTGAGTCATACAAATAGTCCTAAATCAGATGAGGAGAGGGCCATGATGGCCAAGGTTCCTTATGCATCAGCGGTTGGGAGTCTTATGTATGCTATGATAGCTACTAGACCAGACATTGCATTTGCAGTGGGAGTTGTTAGCCGGTATATGGCTAATCCAGGAAAGAGGCATTAGGAGGCAGTTAAGTGCATCATGAGGTACATGAAGGGTACCAAGGAGATGTGCATCTGCTTTGGTAGAGGAGACATGCGTGTACTTGGGTGCATAGATTCATACTATACAGGGCATGTGGATAGTAGGAGATCCACTTTTGGTTATGTGTTCACCTTTGCAGGATGTCTCGCGCACAGAAGTGCATTGCTTTGTCTACCACAGAGGCTGAGTATGTTGCAGCCATAGAGGGTTGCAAGGAAGCTATATGGCTTGATCGGCTAGTGGGAGATTTGGGGATTCATACAGGTGTACTGACATTGCATAGTGATTCCATGAGTGCTATTCAGCTAGCACAAAATCCAGTCTTTCATGCAAAGACCAAACACATTGAGGTCACGTACCATTTCATCAGGGAGGTACTTGAGGACAAGCGCATAGAGCTTGTCAAGGTTCATATAGATGATAATCCTATAGATATGCTGACGAAGAGTCTACCTAGTCAGCGGTTTGAGTATTGTCATGTATTGATGGGCATTGGATAGTATGCTCACTGGTTGTTCTCCCTTAAAGGCACATTGTCCTTTAAGTGGGAGGTTGTGGGGGTTAAAGGCCACTGTGCCTTTACCCCGGTTATGTACAATACTCAAACACATATATAAATGAATGAAAAAGAAGATTAGGGTGGTTCTGCACCCACCAAAACTTGTGTTTCTCTCTCTCCCTCTTCCATTCTTGCTTCTGTTGAGAGCACTCTCACTCTGCTCACTATAAACTTACAAGTAGAAGGGTTATAGCATCTATACCATTTCTGCTACAGAGAATAACCAATAAAGATGCACTTCTCAGCTTTTGGATCCAACTTGGACCTCAACTCATCTAGCACATGAACATAGGCAATGCAACCAAAAATTTTCAAATGAGAAATATCTGGTTTCCTACCAGTATACATCTCCTCTGGCGTCATGCCATGTATTGCTGCAGTGGGAGTCCTGTCCATTATGTAAACTGCTGTAGCAACTGCTTCAGCCCAATAATAATCTGGTGGGTCTTTTTCATTTAGCATGGCCTGAGATACCTCTCCAATATGCCTGTTTTTCCTTTCTGCAAGTCCATTTTGCTGTGGGGTATGACTGCATGAGTATTGCTGCTTTATGCCATGCTCCTGCAGGAACCTTGCAAACTCATTTGAGAGGTACTCTCCCCCTCCATCTGACCTTAGGCATTTTATTTGCAGGCCTGTTTCTTTTTCAACCATAGCTTTAAAAGCTTTGAAATGCCCAAACACTTCACTTTTCTTTTTCATAAAATACTTTTCTGCTGTAGTCATCAATAAAAGTGACAAAATAATGACAGCCTCCAATAGATGCAGCTTTAGTAGTCCACACATCAGAGTGGATTAATTCCAATGGCTTCTTACTCTCTTGAACATGTTTAGGAAATGGTCTCCTTGCCTACTTTCCAAATTGACAGCCTTCACATACCTTATGCACTTCTACAACCTTGAATTTTGGCAATCCTGCAACAATATTTTAGCCCTGCATTGATTTAAGTTGCTATACATTAACATGACCAATGCGTTTATGCCAGATATCAATATCTACAACTACACCGGTCTCATGTGCAAACATTGCTGCACTCAATTCATGCATGTCCGCATCCAACGTAAACATCCTGCCCTTCTTCTTTCCTTTTGCTATCAAGCGACCATTATTTTTCATATCCTCAACAAAGCATCCATGAGGATTAAATCTGACCTGCAAGCCCTGCTCAACCATTTGACCAATAGAAACCAGGTTCTTGGTGATATTCGGAACATGAAATACATCAGACAGGTATTTCTTTTTCCCATCCTGCATAGACAAAGGAATTTTACCAATCTGCACAATAGGATGTGCAGTATCATCACCAGTCTCCACAAATCCTGGGTTTTCAATTTTCCTTGCATCCTGCATCCATTTTGCATGACCTGTCATGTGGTTTGACGCACTGAGTCAACATACCACACATCATTGCTTTCTTCTGCACTTGTCACAGAATTGGTCATGTGCTGCACCATAAACAGATGCTCATTTCTGTCATCACCCTATCTACTAGAAGATGCATAATTGCCTTGCTGCAATTTTCCATTCATAATGTCATTTTGCTTTTTGTAGCAGTCTTTAGCCATATGACCCATTTTACCACAGTAGTAGCATTCAACATTGCTGTTTGCATTTTGGCCTCTCTGCCATCCACCACGACCTCTTTGGCTCCCCCTGCCTCTAGAGTTACCACGTCCTCCTCCATAGGACTGGTTTTCTTGAGTTTGCTGCATATTCTGATTTCTACCACGGCCTCCAGATCGGCCTGCTCTACCTCTGCCTCTACCTCTTCTAGCATTTGAGTAGAAGACAGTTTCTTTTGAAGTTCCTCTTGAAGAAGATGCACCACCATTTCTCTGCTCTTCAGAAATTAGAAGAGCAAACAACTCCTCAAAGTCAGGAAATTTTTCACGGACGGCAATGGATGTTCGAAACTGTGCATAATCCTTTCCTAGACCATTCAAGGTCACAGAAATTAAATCATCATCTTCCACTGGCGACCCAATGGAAGCAACTGCATCTGCAATTTTCTTCACCTTCATGTGGTAGTCATTGATGCTCATATTTTCTCTCTGCACATTGTGCAACTCCTACTTGAGCTGCATTTTGCTGGCTTGCGTATTTGTGCTGTACATTTTTGCCAAAGTATCCCATGCCTCCTTTGGCGTACTTGCATCCTGAATATGCACAATCATAGAATCTGAAATACTGATAGATAACCAGTACATAACTTTTCTGGCTCTCTCATGCCATCCTTTAAATGCCTACATTTCGTGTTGATTGGGAACATTAGGAAGAACTGGTTCTTCTTCATTTCCTGTAATGAACTCCCAATAGCCTTTTCCCATAAGGAATTTCGTCATTCTAAACTTCCATGCTTGGAAGTTGTTCTTGTCAAGCTTTTCAGTGACAATCTGTGAAAGATAATCAGACGCCATTACAGAACACTATAAAATATTCTGTCACTGCAAAAAACACAGCTTCTGCCTCACAAGGGCAAATTTGCAAAACTAACAAAAGTGGTATTTGACCACACAGTCACTTCCTAGTGACGATTTTGCATGAACAGGCAATAAGGATGATACTGTAACTCCCAGTATCTCTGCGCATAGGCATACGATGCAATATCTGCAGCAAATTTTCACCGACCTACAGAGCAGTGGTCGCACAGCATCTCAGTGCTTGCAGAGAACTTTTGCCTCCAAAATGGCCCCGAAATGGCCCCACAATATATACTGCCCTCTCGCCACACCACGAAGGGTGTCTCAATCTGAGACAATGCACTCTTGCACTTTTCGACTGTGCTACCTGCAGAGTTTTGCTCCCAAACTCGAAAAAGGAAAGCAACACTGGTCCTCTTACCAGGACACTGCGAACTTGGTTTGTTTTCTTAAGCTCCTTACCACGAACCAAGCTCTGATACCATGTGAAGATAGTGGGAGAGAGGGAAGGAGTCTCACTTACGGCTTTCTCACATACACAATGGGGGAATACACACAAAGGTGGAGGCTGAAAATAGTTTTCCTCTTCTTAGTTGTGAAAGCCAAAAGAACTCTAGTACAAAGAAATAGAAGAACCCTATATGTGGGTCTCAAACCAAACTCAACTAACTAAGGTGGCATACTAACTGAGCCACGAACTAGAGTACATAAGGATAGCTGTCATCCAGCTATTATTCATGGGCGATGTACCAACTGCATCTGCAGCTAACAAGTCGATGACATAAATGCACAACAGTCACCCTGGCATATCACGAGGAGCTGGATATCTCAACAGAGAATGCTACAGACATCTTCACGAAGGCTCTTGGAAGAGACTTGCTGGAGAGGCATCTTCATCGACTTGGCATTGGGCCGAAAAAGCAAGTTCACTTGCGGGTGGACATTGAGGGGTGGTGTTTGATATCAATGCTCCACTCTCGTGTAACTATGCGGGAACTAGCTAACTCTACTTGTAAGTCCCCCATATGAGGAGAAGGCATTTGAGTAGCTCGATTATCCGGTAGGTCCTGGTTTGGACACTAGATGGGGGCCATGTGTGGCGTGATGGCGGGACGGCTTCAGATAGAGTTGGCACACCGCCAACTAGGTTACATGCAAGTGCAGGAAGGCATCCCTTCACTAACCACACTGAGGGTAGATGGAGCATTTCCCGAGAGGCAGCCCACTCTCGGGTTGCGGGGCCTGTTTGGAGCCTCAGATGATCCCAGATAGCTCTGGGTCGAATGGAGACTGTAGGTTAGTTGCTCTGTTTTGCGCACCGGTTCTATCGTATGGTCGGCGGCCTATTTCGGGACCGACCCCTAGTCGACCGTTTTGGGTGGACTAGGTCGGTCACCCAATTGAGCCTAACTGACTACGTCTGGTGGCTATATAAGAGGAAGCCCGTGAAGACCATTTCATCACTGGCTATAGCAACCCTAATTCCTTAGCATCCAGCCTCTGTCTTCTACTATTTCCAGCATGCCATCGAAGCTTCTTTCACAAGAGTGCACGGTTGGGAGGCAGCGCCATCTATTGTATCAGTTCTACAGTAATCAAATTTTTTGATTCTCCATACTATCTTGTTTTCTCTCTTGTGTACGAGATCCTGTTATCTGTTGAGCACAGACGTTGTATTATTTTCTTACAGGCTCCATGAATTCATTATAAGTACAAAGTAAATATATTTTGTAGATACATTACAACATCGTATCGGTGCTATGATCTATAATGCAACAATTAGGAGCAAATTACATTAACAACAAGCACACAAAGGATTATTTTGGGGATTCCTTTATTTTATTTATGTTGACTCCTCATTACTTATATAATGTATTTTGGAGGGAGTTTAGCTTTTAAAGATCTTACTGGAAGATGAAGGAAGGTGATATAATTCAAATAATACCCCCACTTATTTATTCATGGTTTGAGACTACTAATCTAGCATTCACACACCACGATGTGTCACTTGGATTGGCAAGGAGGGCACTTAGGAACTTCAACTACATGATTATTTTCATCATTCAATGTAGTTGTACATAACTAATATGTAAACATCATTCAATGCAGAACTGTACATAACAAATATCTAAATTCCTTATAGCCTTTAATGGAGGTACGACATGAGATCACTTCTTGCTAGTTGGATCTTACGATTATTTGCAAAATGTAATGTAGTCATCCAAATTTGTTCAAAAAATTCCCCCACTAGAATGAATCGGAAGGAAAAAAATTCTTTTCACAAAGAATACTTCACATTTGATAGAAAATCCAAGAGTAAAGCTCAAGGGAGGAGTACATCATGCAAGGCATGAGAAAATAAACACCCAAATACGGCAAGACCAAGCTCATGTAAGAGAGCTAGAAAATATCCAAGGTTGAGGCTGAGAGTGCCACCTCAAACCTTGCAGAGGGCTTTGAGAAGAACAAGGAGCCACTACACTCCCTGCACAAAGAAATCCTCCGGGTAGAAGCTACTTGGGAAGACCCCTGTATGCCCACCCAAATGGCCTATAGTAACTATCCAACTACTTGGCAATGTAAGTGCAAGGCGGACTTGGGAACAATCCAAGGCCTCTATGCATCTAGATCTCCAAATATGCCACACTAAAATGATCACTAGAATCTCCCAAGAGCATTGGAAAATCATCCAAAGAGCATGACTCAACCAAATGTCGCAAACCAAGATAGCCTAAGAAGAGTCATGTGTCTCATAAAACAATTGAGGCCCCAAAAAAGAAAGTCAAGCCCCTGATCCCCAGGTCATGAAGAAGGGAGAAGTAATAAAGGTGCTCATTAAGCTATCAATCCCCTTCCAAACGATACTCCCCTATCCATAGCCCTATAAGCAATGCTAAATAGACTCTAGCACAAAAAGGCAATGAATACAAGTAGAGTATGCTGCAAACGTGGACCTCCACCTGTTCACTGCAATCCCTCCATGGATAAAAAGCTAAAGAAAAGACTAATTTTTCTATTCCTGAGGGATTTCCATAGTCTCTTCCAAAAGGTTTTTTGCAAGTCAACAAAAATCTAAAAATCCTCCCAATGAGGACCTCTAGCCTATAGGCTAAGTTGAAACTTCTGAGCATTACTGACCCTGCAACAAAAGCAGGGGAGCCTCTTCTCTAATTCCCTCCATTCCCACTCCCTGGCATTGCAATGCAAATATTTTATGGGGACAAAAAAATAGAGCCAAAGCCTCCATGCACCCAAGGTACTATGCTATGATTTAGGGTCATGGAAGGCAACTTGATGACATCACGCTTCCAATACATTGATTATATTCTTGAAGATAGTGGGACTTTGTGACTTTGTGCACACTAGAATATCTTAGCAAAATACAAGAGTGTGCATGCCTATATAATTTTGAACTAGCTCAAAGTCAAACCAAGGGTTTTCTACTCCTTTAATTGGAGGTAGAAATTGCTTGCACGTTTGTGGAATTAGAGTTCCATATGAATTCTAAGAGTACATCAATTTTATCTTTGATTTGGTATGTAAAATGTGGCACCAAGTAATATGCCTTTCAATTTCATTGGTGACTTATTTGTTGTTTACTACTTTTGTTTGTGGTGGCTAATTGTATGCCTATGGCTTGTATGTATGAGGAACAAGTTCTTGCAAAGTAAAATTGGGGGACTAGCTTTTCTTCCAACATCAAATCTTATTCATGATAGTAGTTGAGAAGCTGCCTAGGTTTTTATTTGTTAGTTAATACTTTTAGTAGACCTTGTAAGAAGAATTTTCAATAACACTAATTGATGATGTTTTGGTATGCAGGCTAGCCATCTTCCATGGAGGGGTGGGTGCTGGCAAGGACTGCAATTTATTGATCGAATTGTGTGATTGTACTCAAAGGTTGATGATGAGAGTTGAGGACATAGTAGTAGACCTTTTGGCAAGAAATCGTTTGTTCAAACAAATTTTATTTCAATTTTGGCAATGAAAAGAATTGCAATGTTACATGATTGAGTCATTTATATTAAAATTGTCCTTGTATTTGAATTTATGCTACATAATATTTTTCTAGATCCACCAATATCTTCACACGGCATCTGCCTTCTACCTTCATACAGCATTTGCTACCATTTGCAACGCCAACAGAGGAGCCACATCGAGATAGTGAGAGAAGCAAAAGTGCAAGGAAAAGATTGCTAACATGAGAGAATACTTAAGAAGAAGAATGACATGCCAATGAGATTCAAGCATGTTTTGAGCGCATGTAGAGAATTGCCACTGCCTCTATTTAGTGCTTGCCTAAAATTATCTAGTACACCTTGTAGCAGGCAGATCCAAGGAGCTCCTGGAAGGACCTCAAAAGCTTGATGGCCCAAGAGAACTATTATCCATCTAGCCAACACAAGTAGAGGGGGAGCAATCAGAAGGTCAAGGAAGCGAGAGAAGATGGAGGCAATTGGCATTAGGTTCTCAACCTATTAAGAGACATGGTGGATGGAAGATACCATGGAGGCCTCAAGCAGGTGTTTCCATTATAGAAGACATGCTCTTAGATGCACTGGTGGAAAACAAGATACTAAGGAAGTCTAGCTCTAGAGACTTCATGATGAAAATAAATCTCGTTTTGAGGAGAACCTGTGCTTGAAAAGCCAAATGACATATGAAGTGGCCTACAACACCGTGACAACTCTCACTACACAATTGGCAAGCTTAATGGAATTTGGGTCTGGGAACAAGAGTGCATCGATCATAGAGTTGCTTTGTAGGGGATGCAGTCACATGAGACGCAGACAACCACCTATGCCTAATGGAGACCCTTCCTAAAGGTAGCAATGATGCATTACTATGTTCTGTTTGTCAAGAAGTTTTTGATGCTTCTACCTGGTTCTATGTTACACCTTGCAACTAGAGGTTTCATCTTATTTGCTTGTTATGGGCCACGCAAGCAAATAGGTTGTGCCCACATAGTTGAGATGAGTTTCTAGTGTCTCTATATATGATTTTTGGGATTGGTGATTTGATGCCCCCATAGTAGCTTTAAGCTCTTGTAAACTACAAACTCTTGTATCTGACATTCGCCATCTATTTGAATATATGACATCCACATATGTTTTCGGTTCCTAATATTGGAATGTCCGCACAACTATGCATACTTGACTCTTAAAATACTATTTTCAAGGTGTGTGTGTGTGTGTGTGTGAGTGAGGCCTGTGGATCCTCTCCTAGGAGAATGGATAGTGGTTTTGCAAACTTGTATCCAAGTACAAAAACATTATTGCATTAGAGTCAAGTATGAAATAGATAATGAGATAGAAAACCCTTTGCATTTACAAATCTCATATGAAGATATAAAGAGCAAGAAGAGCATTGGAGGCATTGACCTTGTTGGCAGCTATACAAAAAATGTATTCCAATGTCCGGTCCATTGTTACCTCAAGATAAGGTGAGGTTAAAACAACCACAACTTTTAGCTTAGTGTTCTATTCCAAAGAATTTCTGGCAAACTTTTATCACTACCAAGGATTTTCAGATCTTTTGCTTCATTAGCCTCAAGTTTTCCCCTATTTGGGTCCACAACTACAAACTCAAATGGCATAGGCGGCTACATAGGAACAATGGCATCCATCAAGACTCAAGGAAGGCTATGCAAGACCAATGTCGAATCCACGTTTGATGAAATCAACCAAACTAACTTGAAAATGTGAAATCTCACGAGTGTAGAAGCTAGCTCCACAGTGAACTTCAATCTCAAACAACTACAAACAAAAGCAACCACCAACTAAGAAAAATCGTTGCTTCTTAGCAAAGGTGGTAGCAAATGTCTGCTATAAATATATCCTTTCTAGAGGATATGAGATGGGAGCATCATGGAGGCCATTTAAACTCAAAGGATCCATGAATCACAAAGATCGTGGTGAAAATTCAAACTTAGTTTGAGCCAATGCAGGAGGTATGTGTCTAGGTAGACTCACCAGAGACAACGCTATTGTCAAGAATTTTACTAAACTCAATCATAAAGAAAAAAAAAAGTACAAACACTTAGGTGTGATTGAGTGAATCTAGGTGTGTGGTGTGTCATTGATAGAATCAATTGATTGAGAGATTTGTGGATCTAGATGCTCTACTGAGCTCACATGTGATGTCACTACTGGATGTAACTGGAGCCTATATATTGGGCCTGTCTCTCATGAATAAACTCTTACTCTCTCTTTTGCTTCACTTGCTCAATCTTTCTTGCTACTCCAACATGTGGTATCAGAGCCATGTTCACCCTCCTTGAGCCCTCTTTGACTGCCATGTCATCATCTTCTTCCAAAATGAAGGATTTCTTCCCTCTCTTCCCATGTCTTTTCCTTAGGCTTGTTCTCCTCATTCTCTGAGCCATTGTCAATGGCCTTTGAGGTCAAGCATCTCCATGATGGGGCAAATCCCTGGCTAGGAGGAATTAGAGAATAGGCGCTTCGCCCGTGCCGACACATCTACAGTCTGTGCCATTTCGTGCAATGCGACCTGTTGGAGTCAAATTTCATCAATTTCTCTTAGGGGAGGCTGGGCGACCTTATGAGCTAGCTGCTGTTCAAGTTTGAGCACATTTGGTCCACAGAAGAAGGAGAAATAAAAGAAAAACCAACCGAAAATGGCGCATCTCTCTCTGATCTTCTGATGTGGAATTGTGCCAACCCTCTGTTATGTGAGTAGTAATATATATAAGCTTCAATTTGGTTTAAAAAGCCCCTTATTTGGATCTATGGTTAGGGAGATATGAGTGCTCCAAGTTTGGAACTTTTCTATAACAGATTTTGAGAGATTTTGGAGTTTAAGCTATTAGAATTGTAGCATTTGATGCTTATGCATATATGTTGACCAAGTTTGACCACTATAATGGTGCTTACTTGATGTTTGAAGCTAATTCAAAGATGATTACGGTACCTAGCATAATGATTGAAGTGTATTTACATTTGGATGATTGCATTATGCCATACATTCATGAACTTCTATGTACAAGAGTAGACACTGCCCTTGTTTTACTAACAAGTGATAAGACCCTCTTCATATTTGATTTATGTGAAGGCATATAGGATGCATGTGATCATGTACTTGAAGTCAACTTGCTTGAAGCTACTCATTTGGTAGCATACCTCATTAAGAGAGAAGGTATGAAGAAGAAGGATGCAAGAAAGATCAAAGGGCAAACGAGTTACAAAATGAGCTACACCAAGAACCTCTCCAATGACAATGTACCTCACACTATGGTACCTCTCCAATGACAAATTGATGTAATGGGATCATATCTAGAGTCCTGAGGTCTAAGGTTGTGAGTGTGTGAACACATGGTGTGCCTAGATAGGTGTCAGTAGGTGTGATTGAGTGAATCTAGGTGTGTGGTGTGTGATTGATAGAATCATGGAACTGATTGAGAGATTTGTGGATCTAGATGCTCTATTGAGCTCACATGTGATGTCACTACTGGATGTAACCAGAGCCTATATATTGGGCCTCTATCTCTTATGAATAAACTCTTACTCTCTCTTTTGCTTCACTTGCTGAATCTTTCTTGCTACTCCAACAGGCTTCCAAGATTTCAGAGTTTCATAAAACTCTCTAGTGCTGGCCAAGTAGCTATGATGGGTTTTCTTTTTTTTTTTAATGATGTGTTTTGCATAGTAAAAAGAGCCGAGTTATATTAAAGGGGATTGTCACTCCCCAAAACAAAAGGCCAGTATACAAAATTTGGCTAAGTCTCAGGGCTAACTACCCATAGCCTACACTGTAGAAATAGTAACCAAACCACTACATGAGTCCAGTAAAATACCTCCTAGTAGAGAGTCTTTTGGCATAAGCATAATCCCTTGGGATTTGCTCTCACAACCTTGCGAATCAAAAAGGTTCTAGGCCCTATTTGCACATTGGACTTGAACACCAATGAGTTCCTGCATGACCAAATGGCCATCGCGACCCTAGCTCGAATACAAGGCTAGACACATGCTAATGTGGATGGTAACTTAGCCACATCTCCCAATAAGACCAGGACCTCAACACAAACGAGTGCATCAAACCGGCATCTCGAACTACCCCTTCAATAGCCCTCCAAACTTACTTGACAACCAAGAAGTCCCAAAAAATATGCTTCACATGTTCAACAACATGACCCAGTGCACAAAGCGAGCTTACTTGAAACCACCTTGAGAGACGACCCCAAACCAGCAACCACATATGTAGAAGCTTCCATAAAAGGAACTTGAATTTACTAGGCAGCTGCCTCTGCCAAATCTCTTGAGCCCTTTACCTCCACTAGCCTAAGCCCTGCCGTAGAATCCATTTGGCATTCATATCATCTGAATGACCTCTCATCTTAATTCTCTGTAAACCACCTTAGCAAAGACTTTATCCAAATTTGTCTTACCTGTAGTCCATTGGCTCATTCTCTAATGGGCAGGGGGAATCGAGTTTGTAGGCCAAGATTGGGGGATTCTTGCCACAATTTTGGAAAGGAATGTGGCATTTGCATCTAACAAGTGGAATTCCTGCTTAACTTGCACTAGAGGCTTCCAAAAGGCAACTCTGAAATCCCAAATCTGCACCCAATATCAAAGCCCTTTCCTATGCAGAGATCTGGCATGGGATAAATCAAGCAGCACCAGAGGCCCCCCATCAACTGAAATAGCTCTCCCCCACCATATATGCTCGAGTAAACTAGAGTCCCCTCTCAACTTGGATTTCCCTTTCCAATGTAGAAGCCCCACACAATTCATTCACTAACCCAGAGACTACATCCGACCCACTGATTTTTAGTGGAAACCATGACACTATTTTGTCATAATAGTTTTGGTCCCTCCACTGGCTGACCTGTCTCCCACCACTCTTATCCACAAAGTTTTGCACCACATCAGTCCAAGGAGCTAAGCGTTAAAAAACCTAGGCAGCCATTTCCTTAGCAAGGATACATTTCTTAAGCCCACATCTATTACAACAAGCCTTCCCTATAATTTCGGAACCTTGAGTGGTTCCCATGGAATATAATGTACCCATGGAACATAATTTCAGAACCTTAAGTGGTTCCCATGGAACATAATGTACCCTGCGAGCCTGCCGACCTTCCTTGGCCCACAGGAAAGACCTAAGTAGCTTCTCAATTTCTTGCCAATGACCCTCTCTAAAAAAACATATAGAAGCCAGATACGTGGTCGAAGCAGTTAAGATATGATTCCAAATTAGAACCCTTGCATTCCAAGACAAGTCCCCAACCCATGCCAATATTAGAATTTCTAGCACAAACAATCCTTGAACCAATTAAATATTTGTCTGAGGGTCAAAGACCCAAACCCAAAGGAGACCCCAAGTACTGGATTTTGTTTCCCCTTTCAGGACCCATTTCACATGAAGGGCTGGAGCCTGGTCTGGCATGGTATCCAAAGATGTGCTGATAGCAAAGGTTTTTCTCAAACTACAAAGAGACCCATAGGCATTGCAAAACAACTGTAAGATCTGGAATAGCTATTCAATATTCTCTTTGGATTCGAGAGAAAGGAAACTAAATTGTCTACGAACATCTAAGAACAGAAGGCTTTCCCTGACAATAGGCATACTCCCCTGAAACGACCAAGAGCCATCCCATTTTTTAGCAATCCAATCAAAGGAATTGTACATAGGGCAAATAAAAGGGGGCACCCTGGTCTTATCGATCTTTGCAAGCTAAACCTACCCCCAACCCCATCGTTCAAACATAGAATGGTAGTAGCATTTCCAAAAAGGGTGGACACCATCTTACCCACATAGGTCCAAACCCAAGGTGATCCAAGACAGAGCTCTAATGAACTCCCACGACACCCGATCATATGCCTTGTGTCGAAATCAAAGCCAAATAGTATGCACGTCTACCTTGAAGAACAAGCATAATCCAGCACAACATAAACATTTAAAATATTCTCTAGCATATTCCGACCCTTGATGAGCCCATTTTGCCCACGGTCTACATGGATATCCCTTGAATAATGAGTGCAATATATGATCTTATAAGAGATATTTAGCATGGTTGTCGGCCTCCAATCCCCCACCCTCAACCTATCCTGCCTTTTGGGGAAGAGCTTTACCAAAATACTAGCATTGACACTCTATCAATGAACCACATTCCGTAGTCGCATTCGCCATTCTAGTAAAATCAAACTTCAATAGATTCCAAAAGTGCAAAAAGAATTCAACAGTAAAGCCATTAGGCCCGGGGGAGAGGTCCTTCTTCATCAATTTGAGGGCATCCCAAAGCTTAGATATTGAGAAAGGCAGAGACAACTTGACCCTGTCTTCTGTAGTAATTTTGGCTTTCATATCGAAAGAACCTGATTGAGGCTTTCATTCCATCCCACATCCACAAGGTGAGGCTTATTGACCACAACAGCTAGCTCACTTTTAACAATTTCCGCAATCTTCCAATAGGCCATAACCAAATTTCCATTCTGATCTTGCACTCTATCAAGTGTCTCCCGCATATGTTTATGTTTCAGAGCTTTGAAGAAGGTATGAGAAGGAGAGTCTCCCACCTTTGACCACAATTGCCTGGTATAAAAGCCGTTCCCCCACCTCCTCTGACAAAAAAATTGACTAACACACAATAACCTAATTGTTGAAGCGCATACCATAACACATTATCCTCCCCACACTTGCATTCTTGCAATAGCATGACATCTGACTTTAACTTGTAGATCAATGGCAAACACCTCTTCTACTTACTAACTCCACAACAGCCACGAAGATTCCAAGAGTAAGTAGAGCCTTACCAAGTCCATATGACCCCCCACTGTCTTATTGTAGCAAGGTCTTGACAACATCTCTAAAAAAGTGAAAGTGATTTTCCTTACCCCTTGGAGCACTTCTGGCAGCATCTTTGATCCTTTTGGCATGACCCAAGACATAACAAGTTGTTTCTTGCTCTTCTTAGACAAAGTATTCGATGCCTTTTCCTCCAAGGACCTCTTCCACATATTGGCATCTGGCATCTCCTCCTCAATAGAGACCACAAGCTGCTGCACCTCCTTTGCATCATTGACAACATTATCCCACGACTCCCCATAGAAAGCATTGGTAGCCATAGCCGGAATAGCCACAGAAGAGTGCACCTCAACAACAAAACCTCTCCCCAAATCACCATCCCTACCATAACAATCGTGGGATCTTCCGACCCACCAGGCTACAAACAAAAACTCAGCCACCGGGCTACCCACCATGGCCTCTTGGATCTTTGAAAATGGTTGACCATTATAAATCTCAACGACTTTCCCCTTCCTTGTGACAAATTTCCAAGGGTTGATGAATTTGGCCTTGCCCATAGTTTGATGTCTCCCAGTGCTTCTAGACTGGCTAGCTTCCTTAGGCTGCTTGTTGCCCAAATCATCCACTTGCACTACCGGACTTGTAGCTTGGATAGACAATCCTTGCTCACCATTAGACTTCTACCCGTCCTCCCCCCTATTCTCATCAGATCCCTACACCTCTGCTTGACCCTACGTGTCATGAGACGGATATACCAAAGAACCAGCTGCCAACTTCGTATTCTTGGCCCTCTCAGGGCATTCTCTTGCAAAATGTTTGGTCCTTTTACACATGTAATAGGCATCCGAATACGGCCCAAATCTGACTCTCTGGAGAGCATTCCCCCATCCAAAAGCAACATGCACAAAGTTGGGGATCTCTTGGCTCCTATCCCACATAATCCAAGCTTTGCGAACCCCTGCATCTCTGTTACAGGCCTGCGGCACAAGCAACACCCTCCCCAAGGATGAGGCAAGCCTATCCACTACATCTCCCAGCCAGATCGAAAGTCCGGGAAATTTAGCCCGAATTGGACTTTCATGAAAGAGAAACTCCTCAACACTGAATGACGAGCTCCACAAAACCACCAACACCATCGATCCTTCAAAAACCAGAGTCCTCCCCACCAACTCATCACGCATAGACTCGAAAACACACTCCAAGAGGAAGAAGCCCTTACCAATGAACCGAGCAGAAAAACAAGAAGCCTGGAAATTTCCCTAAAGAGCCAAGAAATGAAACAGCTCGAGCAGTGAGGGCACTCTGCCTTTAAAAAATAGGTACAAACCTCCCCTCATCAATTTCTTGAACTTAGGCTTCATTGTGTCCAGGGAGACTTCGCAAACCACAGCATGCTGTCTCCTCGTTGACCCACCCTTTCCGTTCAGCTTCTCTAGTTTGCCAACCCAGTTCGACTTGAGCAGCATCCTAAGTTCCTCTTCAGCCAGGGGTGAAAAGCCTCCTTTATACTCTCATGAAACTGCATGGGCATAAGATAGCACTTCCTCTTTCTTGGTACCCTCAATAGCTTTCCCAAACACCTTCCTCTCCTTGCCATCCACCTGCCCCTCCTTGGTCTCACCCTCCACCGATTGCACTTCCTCCGAGGACTCACTCATTTAGTGAGGTTGCTTCAACTTCAAAAGCTCTCAATTGCTTCAAACCCCTCCCAATCGGCTCATTACTCACAGTGAGACTCATGGACTAGCATTCCTCAGACCCCTCCGAAATTAGTCCAACTCAAAAATCCTTTACTAATGAAATTGATGGTATAAACATTACTAGAGTCTATACTATCAATTAAACTAGTGGGAATACCCATATGACTATAAAAACAGTGCATCCTAGCACCTACCAAAGAAAAGCTATTTGTCGTGATCCCTTATCCAAAAATGTCAAAATGGCTCTTTTGTAGTAGTGTAATCTATCTTAATATACGTTTTGGTTTATAGGCCATCGCTGATACTCCGTCTCAATACATTTTAGTGTATTGGTGCAGATCTTGAGTTAGCATTTTGTTTTCATAAGTCTATGCTTTCCCGCCTTTATATATGTTACTTTATAAATGTTCTATTAAGCATTGATGTAATTGGCACAAGTGTTACCTATTTGAAGAATCATTCAATGTTTTAATATGCTTCCTTTCAAAAGTGTTACTCTATTGCTTGATCTATTGTTACAATTTACCAATGTTTTGGTCTCGGGGAGGTTAGTACATGGAAAACCTACATAGCACGTGCATTCACGGGGTATGTTACATATTTTTGAGGTTTAGATATACCCCTTATGTACCTCGTTTCATAATTAAGATAGCCCTTATGTATGAAAATTTTCATTCTTCAAATTGAAAAACCTCTTATGAATGTATATTTGATTTTATATATATATACACATACATACATACATACATACATACATACATACATACATATATATATATATATATATATATAATCTATTGAACTCATGTGCTATCTTACAGAATTTTGAGTGACCTCCCCGAGGTTCTGGTAGAAGTTAGCTATTGGAGAAATTCTCGACTTATTGGCAAAATCAGTTAACTTTGTAAATAAGATCAATTGGATATGTGATAATATGTTATGTTTGCCATCCATATCTTAATATGTACAAGTGTTTATAACATATAGTTATCAGCCCTTTTCATGTACATGATAGTGGAAATGCATGCAAACTTTTACGACATAAACTATGGCATTGTCTATACTTGGTGAGAAGAGCAATGTTATGCAAATATACATAAGTTAAAATCGGATATGTTGTTGCTCTTCACATTAGATATGGCGGCCTTGTTGTGTGTGCATCTAGAGTTGAAGTGGCAATATGACTTTAAATTATGATAATCTTTATTGCCTTGGTGTACATATGCAAATTGTATCAGTATACACATATGGCTATGGTAATGGCCATACAATTCCTTTTTTGTGGCATATGGTGATGACTATATGACTTTTTTATGCATAAAACTTGGAAGTGGTCATGAATCCCCAAGAATGGTTGAGCATGGAAATGGCTACACTCGATGGAGAACAGAATCCGTTAAGCATAACTGTGGCCATGCTAAGTGAAAACCAAGTCATAAAAAGAAAAAAAGCCAAGAATGGACACCAACGTCAAATGCATGAAAACCAAAAGCTATGGATCCATAAAATTAAAAACCAATGAAATCTAAACACAAAGCATATTGAGCAATTGTTGAAAGCCTAAATGCTTATACATATGGGTGTTTCTTCACATTTTTCTCAAATGCATGAAAACCAAAAGCTATGGATCCATAAGATTAAAAACCAATGAAATCTAAACACAAACCATATTGAGCAATTGTTGAAAGCCTAAATGCTTATACATATGGGTGTTTCTTCATATTACTTCCATAATTGTTGAAAAACAATTATCTATTTGATGAAGATCTTTACATCCACAATCTTGGCAAAGCATTCACGTATATGATGACATAGACTTCTCCAAACATGATTTGTATCCATCATCATAATCCTATGATGGATTTCTCCTATACAAATAACTGGCTCCTATGAGATCATTGTGCTATTAGATCCTACTAACCATGTGATGTGAGTTATGTGCATAGAAAACTGTCTGCCATGTGATCACTATGCAACCAAACTTGCTACTAAACCATAATTCTATCATCATAGTTTTCTACATAGACAATCAACTCTTGTATGATCAGTATGCACCTAGATCCCACTACTCAAGCACTAATGATAGAGAGTTTTGGCCCACATTTTTTCCATGTACGCGTGTTTTGTAGCTTGGGGCGACAACTCCCTTTTCATGAAAATCATGAATTTAGCAGTCTTCCATGTGTAAAAATCAATCAATTAGCATGCTTTTGTTCTACACTAAAGGAGCACACAAGACTTTGAAAGGAATTGGGTCTTCATGTTTTAGTATGCTTTTTGTTTTATCCCCCTTGTTCAAAAGACCCTCTCTTGGGTATCATATAATATGAAAAGTATGTACAAATCTTAAAATATTGTATTTTTGTTAAAGTACATAGGTCCTTATGATTTGTTTTAACCCCCTTGTCCAAAAGACCCACTCTTGGGTATCATATAATATGAAAAGTATGTACAAATCTTAAAATATTGCATTTTTGTTAAAGTACATACCTTATAATTTGTGGGAGGGGGACCTAAGATTTTCATATTTTATGTAGAAATTATGTAGATGCGAAAACATTACCCTTGATGAATTGGTGTGTGCTCCTTCTATAGATAATGGAGAGGTAATGCTCATATTTAATTGGACATCTGCATGGCAATGAGAACACGTGAAGTAAATTTAAAATAGGAAATTAGATTAACATATGGTTTCATTGCTTTTATAAAAGAAACTCATAATACTTAGAGCACACATACAAATATTAGCCTTATGCTCATTTGCATAGTGTTTGTTGAATTTAGCATGAACATTGACAAACTGTAGATAGTTGGCAAGATTTCAATTGATAAATTTGGCTATGACAACTATAGATTGTAGAACCCCCTCTTCATCTATATGTAAATGCATGTGATATGCTCTAGCTCATGATGGGAATCAAAAACTAAGGGATGCTCGATTAGAATGATCCATAACTAGATCAAAGATAATGTTTTAG